>NC_138776.1:78084860-78264860 GCF_965119305.1 Pelophylax lessonae | reverse complement strand
CCACCCTAATAGTGTTTAGCAATAAGAGGACATGGAGGAGGGAGGGGAGTGTCATTTACCACTGTGTATACGCCCACATGTATGACTCTATAGTCACATGGGCTGCACAGATAAGAAAAAGGAGGAAGTGAAGAGTTTAGAACTGAGCATGCTCAGTAGAGAACTCCAGTTGGTCTACACAATCTCTGCCTGCAATGGGGACACAGAGAAGATGGGAGGGACAGCTGAAGGCAGGATCAACCAGGTATATTTCAGTGAACTAGAACCATGGTGGAGTGGTGGGAGAGCCTTCATCCCAGTAATAAATAGGGAAGCAATTACCCTCCAAAAAGAGACCTAAAGGACTATTTATCGGCAATACAGACAAATGGACTCCAAAACATGGATGTGTATAAAAGAGCATACAAATCTTCTTCATGTTCATATCTTTACCACTGTGTTTAGTTCATTTGGATTAGCCGCTTTTATGATTTTAACCTATTTTTATTGAACTTTTGTCAATTAAACATTTGTATGCTCTTTTATACATATTCATGTTGTAGAGTCCATTTGTCTGTATTGCCGATAAATAGTCCCATATATCCTATTTTGGAGGGTATTTATTTCTCTTAGGTATATTTACTTTGCACAAAACAAATGCTTTTGTTGCTTTGTGAGTATGAACACTCTTTTACCATTCAAAGTATTTTTAATTGTGTGCATCCAGTTATGTGATTGACACCCCTCAACACAGTAAAGGTCTGAAGATGACCTCACTATTTATTCATTTTAGCTTTACATCTTCCTGTGTCACCTGTCTGCTCATTGAACTGAAACGATGAAGCTGATTTATCAAGCAATGTAGATGGAGAAGGGGAAATGACACAGAAATCTGCAAAGCTAAACCAGTAAAAGAGGAGATTTGTATATAATGTATTCTTCCTCTAATCTGAATCTACTGATAATCCTGAGTGTAATTTTCACTGACGTTAACCTCTGCTCATTCGGTTTGAATTGTGGAAGTGACTTGGACAGAAACAGAATCTGAGCAGTATCTTACAAGCCCCATCTCTGGCGTTGTCGCCCACAGTAATTCTTTTCCACCACTAGATGTCGCCAGTCTACCAGGTTATATGGGAGCCAGCCATCTTTCAACTCACTTTCTGGGGGTATGTCATTCAGCCGCCCTGGGCTCACAGGAGAATGCCCAAGATAGTGGCACCACATTATTATATAACACTGTTCTCTGAAGCATTCAGTATGCATACATATTTTTAAAACAAATAAGGCTGCAGGGTTGCTCCAAGATGGAATGGGGACTGGATGAAGTTGGGAGGAGGGAAAACTGGACTAGGGCTTTCATTTAAGAGCAGCTGTTATCTACACCTCTATGTACAGTTGATCTTGCACTGTGTTTCATACAGGTTCCAGAGTCCAGTATCCTCGGCCAGGTTGGACAAGGTTACAAATATGCTATCGGAATGCTGAATGAAGGCCGGATTGGAATCGCTGCCCAGGTGATACAACAGGACTAGTGGGCTGAAATGCCATGTCATATTAAACATAAATAATCTACAGTTTTGCTCATGAGAACACTGCTGTTTTCTCTCTTTCCTGTAATGAGTAGTTACCCTTATCACATGTTCAGCTGTTGTGTAACATTACAGCCAGTTTTAATAATATTGTAAAAAGAGCATACATTGTGAATTATCGTACTGCAATTTGGTCAACATTCCTATGAGGTCAGAACCAAGTGCAGTCTGTCATACGGTCAGGAGAATCTTGATTGGCTGTCTCTGCTTCCAGCATATTGCTTTTGATATTACTAGTTGAAGATCTGTATGTAGAAATATTTTCTCGCAGCCCCATAAGTAGTCACAAAGTGAGGCTGGAAAAAAGGGACTTTCAACGCACCACAACACAAGTATGTGCATAAAAAGTATACAACTTTATTTCCAAAATGTAAAGTTTGTTTAAAATCCACAATGAAGAAATCGCCATATCTAACGCAAAGTAACTGCGAAAAACATGTAAAATACAGGGAATCAACACATTTCACATTTAGGTTGCTTCTTCAGGATCCACTTGCTTGGTTAGACATGAAGAGATGGCTAAATAGAAATCACTTACCCAGGGACTAGTGTTTAATATAGTATATTGAAATGACATTACCAACTTAAATGCATGAGTGGAATCTTTAAATAAATCTGATAACATATGATGCCGGTCAGGGACGCTTTCCTAAACTGTTAGGCCTCATGCACACTGGACATTATAAAAATGCCAATAGGGTGAGCTGTAGAAAGCTGTAGCTGTAGAATGAGTTTTGCAGCGTTTTTGCAGTAGCATTTTGCCACGTTTTTTAGCAAAACTATATTCCCACAAAAGCTTGAGGCTCCAAAACACTCATAAACACCAAACAGCTGCTGAAAAACTCCTCTTCAAACACACTAGTTCTGGATGTTTTTTCCAGCCTGAAAACACCCCTGCCAAAAAATGGTGATAAAAGCCTATGGCCCCTTTCACACGGCTTTTCCGATTAGATCTGGCTGTCAGTTTTTTTCAGGTGGACCTGATCAGACCCTACACTCTCCCCTATGGAGCGGGGGATGTCAGCAGTGACATGTACGCTGACATCTGCTATCCGATCTGATCCTGTCCACAAAAACCAGATGGATTGTGGTCCTGTTGTCCATCCGTCTTGGGATCGGATATGATCAGATGAAAGTGGACGGGTGATCTGTTTTCACCCAATTTCCCCATAGAGGAGTGCAGGACTGGATCCATCTCTGCTCTGCACAGTGAGTGGAGACAGACCTGTCATCTGCCTGCTCAGTGGGGATCAGCCGAGCGATCCCCCGCTGGTCAAGCTGAGGGGCCCATGTGAAAGTGGCCTTAGCGTTCAAGGACACATAGGATAACAGGGTGGGGAGTTTACTGGCTGTAGAAGAAAACATTTGAAGCCCAAAACAGCTGCTGTAAAAATGCCCGGTGTATTTGAGGCCTTATGGCTAAAGCATCTAGTGCAATAGTTTCCCCATCATATTCCATCCAGTGTCCTCTCCTGCTGGCATCACATTGCACATTGCCCATGCACAAGAAAGAAGATAATTGACTTACCAAGGGCCTTCAAGCATCATTATGAAGTTCTATGTTTGTAATAACTGGCAAGTATTGTATATCGTTCTATACAGACTTTGACCATAGTTTCATTGTCATGAAAAACGTATGCTTCTGAAGAAGTTAAAATGTATGTCGGGGGGAAAAAAACATGTAATACACAATTTTCCTAAGTATTGTCTGTTTAAAAACGATGCACACGCAGTACAGAAAAATACCTGCTTATCAGCCAGAAATCCAGTAAGTTCCTAACTTCTTATTTGAGCTAACAACACGCCTGCGTCAATGACGTTCCAAGCATTGTTGTCAGCCTTGCCCAATACTCCTCTGCTCAACTACATAACCCCTCCCCTTCCTACCTCCATAATCTAGGAGGGTATGTGATCGGTAGTCCAGAAAAGTAAAACTGGGTGAGACTAACAACACTGCTTAGGATTTAAGTGCTGTAGAGATGTAAGACCTGATTTACAAAAACTAGAGAGTGCAAAATCTGGTGCAGATCTGCAGAGAAACCAATCAGCTTCCAGGTTTTTCACACTTTTCAGTTTTAGTAAATCAACCCCACTGTATTGTCGGCTTGAAAAGGGAAATTAGGAGCTCACTAGATTTCTGCACTTGCAGTTTGTTCAAGAGATAAAACGTGGGCGAATGTGTGTTTTTTTTTTTTTTTGTTTATTTAGCTCAGGCAAACATTTAGAATTACCGTACATTAAAAATGGCTTCTTATAAAGGTTTGCCATTTCTAAATAATTATTTATTTCAATTTTCTATTCATTTCAGAGATGATACGATAATTTATTACTTGTCAAAAAAAAAAAAAAGCAATTTGATTTTACCTGTTTTTGTGTGTTGCAGATGCTGGGTTTGGCTCAGGGCTGTTTTGATCAGACCATTCCATACACCAAGCAGAGGGTGCAGTTTGGGAAGAGGATATTTGACTTTCAGGTATGATATAATTAATACTGTTTTAATATGCATTATATTTATAAAAAAAATGTGAGCAGCTGATTTTATCTTGGGGCAAGCTTGCAATTTTCTAGGACACTAGCTGACAGGTTGTTGCTGTTCTGGAATCCCACCTTCTTATCCCAGGAAAACCCTATAGGGCTATGCTTATATTGAAGAATATTGTATTCCCTAAAATTTACTATGGGTCCCCCATTTAGAGCCTCCTACTTTCACTTGGAAATTCCAAGGACAAGCAGTGAAATATCTGTCCCATCTTTGGGTGAGTTGTCTGGGAGGCTTTACTTTAACCACTTAAGGGCCAAGCCTATTTCCGACACATGTTGTTTACAAGTTAAAAATCAGTATTTTTTGCTAGAAAATGACTTACAATACCAAACATTTATATATATTTTTTAGCAAAAACTCTGGAGAATAAAATGGCGGTCGTTGCAATGTTTTTTTTGTCAAGCGGTATTTGTACAGCGGTCTTTCAAATGCACGGAGTTAAAAAAAAAAACTAAATAGTAAAGTTAACCCAATTTTTTTGTATATTGTGAAAGATGATGTCCCGCTGAGTAAATAGATATCTAACATGTTACGGGTTTAAAATTGCGGAATGGCGAAAAACGATGGTACTTAAAAATAGGAGACGCTTTAAAAATGTTTAACGGTTACCAGTTTAGAGTTACAGAGGGGTCTTTTTCTAGAATTATTGCGCTCGCTCGGACGATAGCAACGATACCTCACATGTGATTTGAACACCGTTTTAATTTGTGGGCGCGACTTACGTATGCGTTTTCTTTCATGCGCGAGCTCACGGGGACGGGGATGCGTTAAAAACATTTTTTTTTTCTCCTATGTATTTTATTTTTAACACTTTTAAAAAAAATCCCCCGTCAGAACAGCAGGGGAGATCTCTGTACTGACTTTGGATTGTTAGTACAGTGGCTCTGACCTGGGGTGTCCGTCTTTTTTTCGTTCAGCATGCTGGGTTGAATGAAAAAAAAAAACTAGTGACATGTACAGTAAAACCTTGGTTTGAGAGTAACTTGGTTTGAGAGCGCTTTGCAATACAAGCAAATTTTTTAAATAAATTTTGACTTGATATACAAGCGATGTCTTGATATACAAGTAGCGTCATATCACAACTGGGTATAAAAGAGAAGAGAGGCGCCTCTAAGTGTAGAAATATTGTTACATTTAATGAAGGTTCCATATTTAGCAGCTCACATGGTTGATTAAAACAGGCACATCTAAGTATGCAGGAATCCGGTGTAACGCTGTCCACATAGACCATCCTCCGCACTGCCATCTTCATCACACCCTTCCACGCTGCGCTCCACGAGCGATTCAAAGTCTCGCTTTCAGATCACTCTACTGCAGGGTAGTCTTCCCAATCACAATTGCAGACTGACATCGGTGAGAGCCAGTGGTTCAGAAGATGGTCTATGTGGACAGCTTTACCCCGGATGCCTACATACTTAGATGTGCCTTTAATCATCAACCATGTGAGTTGCTAAATGTTGTACCTTCATTAAATGTCCCCATACTGCTACATTTAGAGGCGCCTCTCTTCTCTTTTATACTCTGTAGCTCCTGTTGGATTTTGCTTCTAATCCCCTAGTGGAGGCTACCATTTGTGGATGGACATTTTATGATGACACAACCTATCGCATTGCTATAATCTTTGTATATAGACTATAAACTGAAAGACTTATGAATAAATGGTTGTGGAACGAATCATCTGAGTTTCCATTATTTCTTATGGGAAAATTCGCTTTGATATAAGAGTGCTTTGGATTACAAGCATGTTTCCGGAACAAATTATGCTCGCAATCCAAGGTTTTACTGTACTAGGTTTTAAGGTTTGATATGCCTTATAATAGGACAAATAAGGTCCCAAACAAGTTTTCTTTGCCAATTACCGGCTAGTGTTTGGCCACCTCTAAAGAGGAGCTTCACCCTTGATCTCAAAATCACTACGAAGGTACCTGTAGAATTGTTTGGTAATGGCAGTCTACAAACAGATAATTATAGATAATTGTGTATTCTTTGCGTACCTCATTTTTGTTTTCTTCCTCCCTCTTCTCATGGTGGACATTTTTACCTCCTTTTACTTCCTGGAACTCTGGGTAAAAGCAAAAAATGTTTCATGAATATAAGGATTTCTTATCAACCTGCTGATGTGGATTTTTAAAAGGGGGAAGAGGTCTGTTTTTAGTGTTTCCTGATGTTACACCATTAGTGAGCAATGATGTCTGTAAATAATTAGACGTCTCAGTGCTCAATGTGCTGTTCTATATAGGCTGTAATTTGACGGATCAGTGCTAATATTAGGGGAAGACGATTAATCAACCAGTATGTCCTTAGGCTGTGACAAGTGTAGTGCCAAGCACAGCTCTTCTCAGTGACTTTTTATCCATTCCTGTTAGTTCACAATGGCTGATAAATAAGCCAAACAGTTTGTAATTGGGTGATTCATATGTCAGTTATGATTCCTGTGCGGTTTCATTGTGCTCTTTACATTGGCTGTGCTTAGTGTTTTCTGTTTACCTCTGATAAATGTTCTACTTGAAGTGTAACTAAAGGCAAAACGTGTTTTTTTTTTCATCTTGTATAGAGTAAAGCGATTGTTGGCCGTCCGATCGGCCGACTTTTGTCAAGTGTTGTCTTGTGTTGAAATGTGCTCTAGACTGCACACAAATTTTTTTCGGCCAACAACAACCAACTTCAGAAGTGATGTCATGTTCTGGTTTACTTCCCGTGTGTTTTTTCTTCTCTGAGCATGCTCAGTCTTGCTCATCTGATTTTTGTCGGCCAAATTCTGTACTGACTGAGGAACAATCGGCCGTTCTGTTGACAGCCAACAAAAATTTTATAGCATGCACACCAGATTTTGTTCGGCCGAAAAGTCGCAGTCGGTTGTCGGAAGCATCATACTAACAAGCCGACAATCGGCCGATCGCACGTGGCTGAAAATTTACGGTCAACAATCGGTGCGTGTGTACGGGGCTTTAGGGAGGGTTATAACCCCTGTGAGTGTTTTTTTTTTTTTTTTTGCCATCTGAATCCTATAGGGGAGATTTCCCTTCACTTCCTGTTCCATAGCCAAAACAGGAAGTAAGAGGAAATTCCTCCAAAGTGAGGGAATCCCAGAGTGTCACTGTAACTACTGTCCCCATTGGAAGATTTCCCCTCTATAACTTTTCTGATATCAACCCAAGATTTGGATTTTCTTTCACTTGGAGTAATAATAGTAAACAGGACAAATAGAGGAGGAAACTCCCTAACAGTGGCAGAGATGGCAATAATACCCTAATTGGTGTTCTAATCCATCTCCACTCCAAAACTAAAAAAAAAAAAAGATTTTTCCTTTTAGTTACACGTTGAGCTGATATCAATTAGAAATGCTACTACTTCATGCCATGCCCAAATTCCTCTTTACTGCTGCACAGCAGGCAATGTTTAAGAAGATTAATCAAAAAAACAAATTGGAATTAAAAGATTCAAATTTGAGGAGGTGCTGTGATCATCACTCTCCAAACATATACATACTATCTCGTGCCAATAATAAACATAAAGTACACCTCGTGTAACCCCACGTGAAAGAATCCACATTAAAGGTGCTCTCAATGTTCAAAGACTTCACTGACACTACTTAAAGCCTCAGAAGCCTCAGTGTATGTAAGGAATCTTCCTATTATCACCACGTGAGTCAGTGAAACCCCAATCCCCACAGGTCAAACACTCGCCTGCTTCCTATGCCGGTCATAGTTATGATCAGCATATAATGCTTTCAGATGTAAACGCTCTTGTTGTTTTTCTGACGTATCAAACCTTCAACTCTTCTCTCTCTTAAAGGGGTTGTAAAGTCAGAAGGTTTTTTTATCTTAATGCATTATGCATTAAGATAAACCTTCTGTGTGCAGAAGCTCCACTCAGCCCCCCGATGCTTTCCTGAGCCCCATCTCGTCATTGCCTTCTGCTGCTGGCAATCAAAGTCAGCTAGCTAATCAGGAAAGAGAGGGGGCGGCACCAAACGGCAGCTCCGTGTCTGATAGGACACAGGGAGATGTGACTCGGCTTGGGTGCCCCCATAGCAAGCTGCTTAATGTGGGGGCACTTGGAGGGAGGGGCCAGGAGCACAGAAGAGGGCCCCCGAGAAGAGGAGGATCTGAGCTGCTCTGTGCAAAACCAGCTGCACAGGAGGAGGTAAGTATAACATGTTTGTTATTTTATATGCCTTTACAATCACTTTACAAGCTCTAAACATTTAAATGGAAGATAAAAGGACTCTAATTGTGTAATACTATAACCACATTATTTAAAACAAAGCTAAAATGCTGCAATTCTCAAAAATCCAGCACATATCAAATGCACTGTGCTGCCAGACCCACTAAAGTGGGTATACAGGCTGAGTAGATTGGCATCTAACCCGGTCCTCTTCCGTGTAACTTCTGGTGACATCTCTTCCGTTACCATGCGGCCACACGCTAACGCGTTTTGTCCTTACGACTTTGTCAAATGTTTAAAGAGAACATAAAAGTGTCGTGACCGGTCTTATGCAAAAATCTTAATAAGCACAGGCTTAGGGATCCTGTTGATGGCATCTATTTAAAACACTTCTGGGATTATTCAGGATTCAATGACGGGTGACCTGCATGTAACCTGTTTCAAGTGGGTTTTGCACTCTAATATACTATAGAAATGCAAAACTCATTTAAAGCAAACAAAATCCCATCACTACAGCTCTTTATTTATCAACCATCTGTATGGAGGCATATATACTCCACCAGTCCTATCGGCATTACATGACTATTTAATATTACTGCACCATGTCATAATTTGCCTGTTTAGCATCAGATATGAAAGAATAATGGGACAGTAACTGTCTTTTTTGTCTTTTTCTTTGCAGGGTATGCAGCATCAGATTTCACATGTGGCCACTCAGCTGGAGGCAGCCCGACTACTTACTTACAATGCAGCCAGGCTGAGGGAAGCCGGGAGACCCTTTAAGAAGGAGGCCTGCATGGCTAAGTACTTCTCCTCAGAGGTAAAGCTGCACCATGTATAAGTACAGTACCCTGTGGGTCAGTTTATAGTGTGTTATAAACAAGCTTACCTCTAACTTCTAGTGGCAAAAGCAAAGGTGTTCAGTCTATGACAGCTGACTTCTTATTTATAATAGGGGCTGGTCTGTCTGAGCTGTCTTAACATTTCTGTACTCAGCATTGATACTAAAAGTGTAACTAAGGGCAACATGTTTTATTTTGGATATTGTGTGGGTGGATTAGAATACCTATTAGGTTTTTATTGCTGTCTGTGCCGATGTTAGGGAGATTTATTCTCTCTATTTGTCCTTGTGACAGATGCCTGGCACCCCGCCTGGGTGCTTCTGCCAAGATATCTTGCTTTGTGCACTGGTCCAAATCATTTGGTGGAGGGGGGGATTATGGTGTGGGGTTGTTTTTCAGGGGTTGGGCTTGGCCCCTCGGTTCCAGTGAAGGGAACTCTTACGGCGTCAGCATACCAAGACATTTTGGACAATTTCATGCTCCCAACTTTGTGGGAACGGTTTGAATTCCTCATAAAAAACCCAGGATACCATCTGATATTTTGGAGGAATAAAGGATAATTTCACCTTTGGGAACATGTTCCACCTGATTTTAGGATGTAACATGTCCCCAGTGCTGCAGCCGCTGTCTGCTGAGCCCCCCAAATTTTTGAGGTTTACTAGTGTCGGGTACAAATGTAGTACCGACTGGACTCCCAATCAGTACTAGTGCAAATAGCAAGCTCTGAACCAGGGAGTCAGACAAAAAACTTATAGGGAGTAGAAGAGGGGAGTAGACGGGTATGAACTTATCCTTTAAGGTTAATTAGTTTTAGGCTGAACTTCCGCTTTAAGGGCTGGTGTTAGGGTCAGGGACAAGGGTTCAATATTAAGTCTAGTTAAGATTTAGGAGTAGCTTTATTAAAAGTTACACTTTAGGCTTAATGTAAAGTGCTAAGACTTCATTTTAGGTATTGGGGTAAGGGCTAAGCTAACAGTTAAAATAATGGTTAAGTTCTTTTTAGGGTTGGATTAATAGGAGATATCTGGATAAGGGCTCCATTTCAAGGTTAAAAAACATTACAGATGGGGAACAATCCTTCCAGGTGCTTTTCCAAAGATGTTTGTAGGGGGTCAGGAACCCAGGAATAGGCACTCTTACCTTCAGAAATGTATACATGCTACATACTGTAGGAAAGTTAGGGATGGTCCCCAAAAGCCCAGGTGCTTCAGCTATCCCGAAGAGCAAACCCTGAATTACGTTGTCAGAAGCTTCTCCTGTGTCTAGACAAGATTGTTAGTTTGATGTCAGCCGAAGGGTTAGGGAGGAAGTTCAGGGTTCATTTATAGGATTAGGTTCAATTGTAGGGTTTAGATTATGAAAGGTTGAGTATTAGGGCCAGGGACATGCAGCAAAACACATAGTGAGATTTTGGTGCCAAAAAAATAAAAAAACTAGATATTTTCTAGCACACAGCTTACAACATGTGCATAACCATATGCTTAACCTGTTTAAGGGCATTGTACACTTTCAAATGTTTTTCTTGTTTTAAATAGGTCTTAGTGTAGCTATTTTCCCTGTGCCATTTGTTAGCCTTACTTTGTAAGGATTGGCTCACAAATGTGGGAATGCTAATGTGATAAATAGCACATCTCCTCTAGCTGGATGGTGAGCTCTGTTAATCGGTCTGTGTGTTTTGTGTCAAATCTATTTACTATTTAGCTCTCACCTGCAAAGTACTAGTTTGAGAGACCCAGGTATTGTGGGATATTTTGTTTCTTCACAGGAAATGTTAGTTTAAAGATAAAGGTCATGCATTTACCCCTGCAGCGCCATGCCTCATGTTTGGACACAAACAGAAACTTCTGACAAAGGAACACGAAGATCAACTTCACTATAGACTGTGTGTACAGGGCATCAAATGACACCATGAAAAAAACTACATGATCAATGCACATTTTTTTAAAAAGTGCGCTGTCATTTTAAATTAATACAATTCAAAATCAAGCCAATGCAAACAAAATTTCAGTGCATAAAACAGTACATAAAAAAAAATTCAATAAGATAAATTCATATATATCACCTAATCCCTATACTATATGTGCAAATCATATAATCAAGAAGTTCATATTCGATAAATTGATAATGAACCATAAAATGTCCAAGTGCTCAGTGTTCCAAAAATATAAAGTGCTTCAGTGCAAAAAGGTGCTCTTCAAACAAGTGTAGATGGCCTCTTACCAAACCGAGAAGATCTCAAATTACAGAGATTAAAAGTGCTAAAAATCTCCTAAAAAGCCGACACTCTCACCATCAAGGATCCGGTTAGCTCAGTGACCCCATCAGTAAGATGTAACTATAGTGTCTCCACTGCAGGAATACACGCCTGGAACTTTACTCCACATCCGAATATTCAATAACCATAAGCAATAAGCACAGAGAGGGAGAAGCCACATAGCATAGTTTTGTAAAGGAATATTTATTCATTTATTGGATTCTCCAATTCCAGAAGACGCTAGTTGTGTGGAAACGCGGGGGGCTGAACTAGAGTGTGATCTCATCACACACGAGTGCCACGGATTGTCTCGCAGCTGTGCTTTGGTATATCGCATATGTTTTTCCTGATACGTGTAAGCGCAATCTATTCTCTTAATAAATATTCCTTTACTATAATGCGCTATGTGGCTTTTCTCTTTCTGTGCTCAATGCGTATGGTTACTGAATACTCAGATGTGAAGTAAAGTTCCAGGCATGTACTCATGCAGTGCAGACACTATAGCTTCATCTTACTGATGGGATCACTGAGCTAACCTGGTGATTGATGGTGAGAGCGTCGGCTATCCAGGAGATTGTTAGCACATTTGATCTCTAGAATTGTAAATTTTTCCTGTTTGGTAAGAGGCCTTCTACACTTGTTTGAAGAGCATCATTTTGCACTCTATGATTTTGGAGCACTGTGCACTTTGAAAGCACTTGGATGTTTGATGGTTCTTTATCAATTTATCGAATATGGATTTTTTGTTTATAGGATTTGCACATATATACAGTATCTCACAAAAGTTCAGTACACCCTTCACATTTTTTGTAAATATTTTATTATATAATTTCATGTGACAACACTGAAGAAATGACACTTTGCTACAATGTAAAGTAGTGACTGTACAGCTTGTATAAGGCTCCTTTCACACGGCCGCTCCGTGTGAAAGGTCCGCTGCGGGACTTTTTTTTTTTTTTTTTTTCCACGGAGCGGATGACATTTCTGTCATCCGCTCCGTGTGCCCGCATATCATCCCATCCGTTTGCGGATGATATGCGGACATAATGTAAGTATATGGCACTGCGGATGTCAGCGGATGACACCGCTGACATCCGATTTTCCTTCCTTTCCGTTTTTTACACGGAAGGAAAAATGGGGTTCTGTTCCATTTGTAAAAACGGAACAGAAAGGGGCGTGGCCTGGCGCAGCATGTAAGAGGACATGTGTGAGAGGAGCTCCGCCGGACCGATATCCTTTACCGCTAATCCTGCAGCCCTCCGGGCACGATAATCCTCCCTTCACCTCCCACACACCCGCGGCACCGACCTCCGCATGTCTCCGCCGAAGAAAGGCTCCGATGCTGCGGCAAAATTGGCTGCATTCCGGAGGCTGGAGAAGGAGGCCCCGATCCAAGATGGCGCCGGCCCGTCGCTTGTGGTGGAGGAGCCTGAGAGCCCTGCTACATCCAGGGTATTGGAAGCGATTGCCACTTGCCAGACCATGCTGACAACTAAAATCGAGGAGGTGAAGGTAGATATATCATTGATGCGCCAGGATATGCAGAAGCTAAGGGACAGAGTTGGTGAGGCTGAACACAGAATTAGCGAGGTGGAAGACTCCCTCCCCCCATTGCAAAGCTCCTCAGATAGGCTGCAGCAACAAGTACACCTTATCCTCCAAAAACAGGATGACATGGAGAATAGGCTGCGCCGCTGTAACCTGCGGTTTATTGGCCTCCCGGAGGGCTCTGAAGGTGCGGACCCCTCATCCTATTTGGAACAATTGCTCACTCAGACGTATGGCAGAGAATCCTTCTCACCCACTTTTGTTGTGGAACGTGCACATCGCCTCTCAGGGCGTCCCCCCCCTCAGGGTGCACCCCCCCGCACATTCATCGCTAAATTCCTGAACTATCGGGACAGGGATGCCATATTACGCTTGGCCAGAGTTAAGGGGAACATTCCATTTGGAAATCACAAAGTAGCGATTTTCCCCGACTTCTCTGCTGAGGTCCAGAGGCGCCGCAAGAGCTTTTTGGAGGTCAAACGCAGGCTGCGTATCAAGAATATCAAATACTCTATGTTGTACCCAGCCCGTCTTAGAGTGGAGGGCGAGGACCGAGCCCACTTCTTTGAGGATCCGGAAACCGCCATCTCCTGGTTGGAAGGACTGGAAGCTAGAGCCTGACCACCTTGCCCTGGCGACTTCATGATACTTTCTCCCTGATTGCCTATACCTTTCACTGCTGCAGAGGTGGAGGGGGTTTTGTAGATCCTGGGGAACTCAAGACTTTGCATCCCCCTCCCCCCCCCCTCCCCCCTCATTTCCCTGACCTGCTGCTCCTGTGTTTGACCGGCGGAGCGTCCTAGCTCCACAGATGGAACTGACTTTTCTGTTCTCTTCCTATGGATTTCCACCTGCCCATAGGCTTTGCTACCCAGCGATACACCTGTTGGTTTTCGCCCCCTACACCCGCTCAGGCGTGTGTTTGCGCCCAACTCCCCTGTTGCCCCCTGCGACTTTTGTTGGACCTGGGCCCCCGGGTCCCCTTGCTTATCCTAGTTGTATTTTGCTGTATTTTTGCTGACTATCCTGGGGGTCCCTGGCTCCCTGGTTTTGCTCTTTACCAGTCGCATGTGGGCCTGTTCTGGTTGAGGCGCTTGTTTGGGAACATGCCCGCACAAGTTGGGGTTGGTGCAGGGCAGGGAGGGGGGATTTGGGTATTACCATTGTTTACAGTTTATATTTGGTACAATCTCTATACTGTTTATGTTCTATGCACATTGACCTCAAGTAATAACTGCCTGCTCTTTTGCTGCCATTTATTAATGCTAGTGTATGACCGTGGAATTGTTAGCTCTGTGGCCTTATTGCCTGGGATCCTGGGAGCCTCCGCTCCACGCTCCGTATTACCCCTGCCATGGCCGCATTGAAATTGTTGACGTGGAATGTTAAACGGACGGCTGTCTTTAATGTTTTACGCCGTGTCCGGGCTGACATTATAGTACTGGTGGAGACAGACTTGGAGGGCCGCGTACAGCAGTCTCTCAAACGGCCCTGGGTTGGCTGGGTGCAGCACTCAGCATATAGCTCGCACTCCAGGGGTGTGGCGCTTCTGGTGGCCAAATCGGTACATTTCCAGCTCCTAGGATCTCAGGTCGACCCAATGGGTAGATATGTCTTTCTCAAAACGTCAGTCTATGGGGAATTGATGCTGCTGATGGCTTTCTATGTGCCCCCCCCCTTACTCTACTGTGGTAATAATGGAGGGATTGGCGTTTATGGCACAATGCCCGGGGGCCCCGGTGATCTGGCTGGGCGACTTTAACAATGTGATGGACTCGGGTCTGGATAGATCCGGTGGCGCCTCCCAGGCGCCGCCGGGGTCGTCCCCGACCAGGTTCTCCCGATTGTTGGAGAGCTTTGGTTTGGCCGACTCCTGGCGCAGCAAATACCCCGCTCAGCGTGCGTACTCCTGCTTCTCGGCTGCACACCATTCTATGTCACGCATTGACATGATATTGTTGTCTCGAACCCTGCTCCCCAGGTTACTGGCGGCGGGCTTCGCCCCACGGACTCTGTCTGATCACTGCCCTTTTTGGATACTGTTGTCCTTGCCCTGTAATAGACCTCCCCCGGCCTGGCGCCTGAATCCCGCCTGGCTCCCCTTGGTGTCTGATGGGAACGACATTGAGGGGACCTGGACACAATTCTTTTCTGATAATGAGGGCACTGCCTCCCCGGCTGCGGTGTGGGAGGCATTTAAACTGTTCGCCAGATCCACTATGATTTCCAAAATCAAAGCTGTTAGAGCGCGGGCTGCCGAGGAGATCTCCAGGGCAACGACAAATCTAACTGAAGCTGAACAGGCCTTTATGGCGGACCCGACTCCGACACATGAATCCCAGTATAAATTGACCTCTAAAGTCCTTTCCCAACTTGAATATGAGAAGGCGAAATCTAAGATGTTTTTTCAGAAGCAGAATCTGTTTGCACATGGAGAGCGGGCAGGGAAATTCCTCGCATATTTAGTCCATTGTGAGGATAGGCCCCCGGTAGTTATTACTTTAAAGGATGACCTGGGTAATGAGATCACTGATCCTGCTGCGGTGACACAGTGTTTCCGATCATTTTTTAGTACACTTTACACCTCTAAGGCCCCTGCTGACTGCACTGACATGCATGACTTTTTGGACTCTATTGACTTTCCCACTTTGACATCCGACCAGTTGGCGACCCTCGAGGCACCCATTTCTGTGGAGGAGATTGCAGCAGCCGTGTCCAAGTTCCCTAGATCTAAGGCCCCCGGCCTAGACGGCCTCCTGATTGAGTTCTTCTCCCAATATTCGGAACTCCTTTCTCCTAAATTATTGGCTTTGTTTCAATCCTTGTTCAGGGATGCAGTCCTGCCCCCTTCTATGCGGGAGGCGTTAATTGTGCTCATCCCCAAGCCGGGCAAAGATTTACACGCCCCAGAGTCTTACCGTCCCATCTCTTTGCTCCCAGTGGACACTAAAATCCTTGCGAAAATTTTATCCCTCCGTCTTAACAAGGTGATCCTTTCACTCATACACCTGGACCAGGCCGGGTTCATGCCTGGGAGGAACACCTCATTTAAACTTCGCCGGTTATTCATGAATCTCCAGGCACAACACGACGGAATGGGTGGCAGGGTGGTGGTCTCCTTGGACACGGCTAAAGCATTCGACTCGGTGGAGTGGCCATTTTTATGGACCTGCCTGGACCGATATGGCTTTGGACCTAATTTTATTAAGTGGGTCAAACTTCTATATAGCGCCCCGGTAGCTAGGGTCCTGGCCAACGGCTGGCAGTCGACCGCCTTCCCTTTATCCCGTGGCACTCGACAGGGGTGCCCCCTCTCCCCCCTACTGTATGCCCTGGCCGCGGAACCCCTGGCGATGGCCATTAGAGCACATCCCGGGATTCGTGGCCTACGTAGGGGACCACTAGAGGAGAAAATCAGCATGTATGCTGATGACACTTTGCTGTATTTGGAAGACTCTCGAGAATCCCTGCTCACAGCCCTTTCTTTAATTGAACGATACGGACGATTCTCCGGTTTTCAGATAAACTGGGATAAGTCACAAATTCTTCCACTTGACGAGAGCCCGCAGGCGATCGCCCCCGCAAACCCGGCCCTACAATGTGTATCCCGCATTAAATACTTAGGGATTCAAGTGACAGCTAGCTCGGCAGATTATGTCCCGGATAACGTTCAACCCTTGTTCCCTCTGCTTAAGGCTAAAATTCAAGTGTGGTCCAAATTACCTCTGGGAGTGATGGGTAGAGTCAATTTAATTAAAATGGTTCTCCTTCCCAAAATTCTCTATGTTGTATGGCACTCTCCTATTTATCTGCCACTCAAGCTGTTTAAGCAGATGGAATCACTCCTCAAGACCTTTGTTTGGGGTGCTAACCGGCACAAGATCTCCTGGCGCAAGCTCAAGAATCCTACAAATCTAGGGGGGTTGGCCCTGCCGGATTTTAATCTGTACTATCTGGCAGCTCAGTTGTCCCAGTTCTTTCACATAGATAAAACGGATAGAGAGCGCTTCTTGACCCTGCTCTGCCCTGGGTGGGCTCATCCCCTCGGGGACCCCCTTCTTGTTATCCTTAGGGGCGTCAGGGGCTCGTTGGAGCCCCTGTGCCCCAGATCTCTTCTATATCACTATTGTCGGATCTGGGAGGTAGTAGCGTCTAGGCTTCGGTGCCCTCCATTCCACACATTTACCCCTCTGTGGCATAATAGCACATTGCGTGAGTTTCTCTCCATCCCTGACCTGTCGGTATGGAGTGGGAGGGGTATTCTTCTCCTTAGCCATATCTCCACGACCACTGGTCTGCGGTCTTACGAGACCCTGCGAGACCAGTTTGCGCTCCAGGGCCCCATGCACTACAGATACTTACAGCTCTCCCATGCCTATAGATCTCAATTCCCTGACGGCCCTCTTGAGATGGAATTGATTACCACCCTTGAGATTGTTAAAAGTACAGAACCCAGTCACCTCATTTCCATGTTCTACTCTGAGCTCCACACACCTTCTTCGACCACTTTAGCTTTTGCACTTAAGACCCGCTGGGAGCGTAGTGTGGGGGCCATGGAGGATGAGGAGTGGGAGGATGCCCTGGAGACGTGCCGCAGAGTGTCGCCAAAACTGTCGGATCGCCTAACCCAGACCTTTATATTACACCAGGCTTATCTCACCCCACTTAGACTGTCCAAATATCACCCTGACTTGGTCCCCTCTTGTCCTATGTGCGGAGACCCTGACGCCTCCTTCTTTCATCTACTGTGGAGCTGTCCCCAATTACAGACTCTATGGCAACAGGTAGTCACATTTCTACATGACAAAATGGGGTCTCCTCTACAACTCTCTCCTAAGGAGTGTCTCCTGGGGGTCTATCCGGATGGAGAGATGCCCAAATCCACTGTCATATTTCTTCAGGAAACCTTGTTTATAGCACGTAAATTGATAGCCAGACGGTGGATGAGACCTACTCCTCCTACTTTAGGGTTGTGGATTAAGGAAATTAATAGTGTCATCCCATTTCATAAACTTTTATAAACATAGGGGGTGCCCTCAGAAGTTCAACAAGATTTGGGACAAATGGGTGCAATGCCCTGATACGGCTCAGTAGTGAAATAGGTAACTACCTTATGCTGACCGTCCCTGTTAAATCAATATTGTTTGCTTGAGTGTTGGGCCGAAAGAAAGTAACCGACTACTGCCTTATTTTTTTTACTATGTCTGTTCTGTTTCTAAGTGTTAATCACTGTGAATATTTGTATTTTTGTGCCCCTGTGTATTATGAATATGGTCGAAGTTTCAATGCACGGTCTATTTTTGTATTGTACCAAAAGTTTCAATAAACCTCACTGTTTTGAAAAAAAAAAAAAAACGGAACAGAACTGAAAGGAGGAAAATCGGGTGTCAGCGGATGGTATTCCGCTGACACCCGCAGTGCCATTTACTTACATTATGTCCGCAAATCATCCGCAAACGGATGGGATGATTTGCGGACACACGGAGCGGCCGTGTGAAAGGAGCCTAACAGTGTAAATTTGCTGTCCCCTGAAAAGAACTCAACACACAGCCATTATTGTCTAAACCGCTGGCAACAAAAGTGAGTACACCCCTACGTGTAAATGTCCAAATTGGGGCCAATTAGCCATTTTCCCGTCCCCTCCACAGCCCAGCGCTCCAGTGAGCGAGAAGGGGGCAGAGCAGAGTGATGCTGACTAACAGTCAGCAGCGCTCTGCTCGGGGAGCTGTGAGAACCCAGCGATCTGTGGCATTAGATCGCTCGGCTGTGTGTCATACTTCTCTTTTAAGTGATATATATATATATATATATATATATATATATATATATATATATATATATATATATATATATATATGAATTTTCCTATTGAATTATTATTTTTTTGTTTTGCACACATTTATTATTTTTTCCACAGTGTTTTGTTGTGTCCAGTATTCAGGATTTAATGCAGGATGCAGCAGTCCCAAATTATTACAACTTAGCGCAAAGTTTAAACATATTTGTAAGTATAATGCACATTTTTTTATGTGAAAAACACAACGTGCAGGTAGGAAGGTTTATAATGCCTTTAAACAGGTCTGAAGGCAAACCACTTCAGATCAAGTGCACTTGTCATAGAATTCTGAATGATCCCAAAGGTGTCTCAAAACTGATGCCTTCAATACAAGCCTCATAGCCACTGACATTGGCCCTAATAAATACATTGTATAGAGGTATGCAGCCTTATAGAAAGCCTAATGCACCTTTTTCCCAAAGCATTTTCAGGACCGCTACATGAGAGATACCACTCCGCCTTCTACAGCAAACGCAATACCAAGAACAGTTAAAAGGCCCCTCCCACCCCCTTGTCCTCAGTTATTGTGTTTCTCACCCTCCAGGTGAACACATCGTCCCTGTTTGTTGTTTTTTTTTCTCTGGTGGGTAATTGTGGTAACCTGCTCCCTCTCCTTACTGACCCGCTTGTGGGTAGGAGTTAGTAAGTCCCTCTCCCTGGGAGTTGTCCCTGTTTTTTACCTGGACCTCGCCCCTCCTTTTTAGGTATGGATCGACTCTGAAATGTTTTCCCTATGGCTGTGTCTCCTCTGGCTTGCATTATGGAGTGGTTCCTGTGGGGGAGCAGGGGTGGCCGGTAGATGGGCAGGTGCAGTGTTGGGGCTGCGGGCCAGCTTCCTGCTTTCTCCCTGGCAGAGCTTTGCCACCCTTGTCCGGGTGCACCAAGATGGCAGCCAGTGCGTCACTTCCGATGGGTGGGGGAGGCAGCGATGGTGACGTGTATTCAGCCCCACTGGTGCCGGCCTTTTTTTTTTGTTGTCCTAAGATGGTGGCCGCCGCTTTTTCCGAGCGCCGCAGAGACACGCTGGGGCAGCATTTTTGATTTAAGAGGAGCTGTGGGCCAGGGAGAGGCTGGATGCTTGACACTGATCTGGATTTATGGGACTGACAGCGGTGGCTGATTTTGTGTCTCACCTTGCCCTAGGCAGTAGCAGTGCATTGGCGGAGCCCTACTCATCCCAACATGCAGAAAGGGGATGCGAGGGACTCTAAATCTGTTACCCCTAAAGCAAAGCCAGGTGCCTCTTCGGATGAGTCCCAAGCTTAAGCGCAGCAGGTAAGAAGGGGATGTACCCTGTTTGGGAAGAAAAATGGACCTTGTATTTAATGCCTATGGGTGGTTGTTTCTTCCAATATGTTTTCTTTAGGTTGACGCTGAACAGCCTTGCAGGTCTGGAAAGAATTGTGGGAACTGCGGCTCCAAGCTCTCAACTAACAAAAAAAAGAATGTGGAAAAAAGTATTGTGTCGGTTATAGGGTCTGAGTCAGTCTCCTCATTGAAGAATTTTAGGTGTTCTGTGTGGGATGAGATGATATCTACGTTTCGCTCATTTAGAACAGCTGTTTTTGTTATGGGCCCTCCTCCTAGTGAACGCAGTCCCTTGGTTTTGTCAGCCTTGGATACACTGATGATTAGTACCCTGGCGATTTCTAAATCTCAGGTGGAGGAAGGGTCTCCTCGTTCAACAGGGGAGAAATAAGCTTAAAGGAAGGGGAAAAGGGTGCTGGGGAAGGTTATGCTAGCAGATTTCTTTTTCCGGTAGAGGAAACTGATCAGTTACTCCAAGCCATTTATACTTCTGAACGGATTGTTGAGGATCAGCCGTCTTAGCCTGCGCAGGATGTTTGCAAGAGAAAAACCATAAATCTAATACAAAGTTTATAAGTGGGGATTCCCTTTTGCATCTGAGGAAGAGATCTTTTTCAAGTGTCTTAAATTAGACATATCACTATCCCAGGTTTTCAAGGATTCTGATATCTCCTTTGAGGATTCAGGTTTAATTGAAGACCAAATGGATAGAAAAGCCCTTGTTGAGGAAGGCTTAGGACGATTCTGCCTTTTCTTTGGGACGGGCATTTGCATCCACTTGCTTGGCCAGAAACCTTGAAATTTTGGGTTGACAGGTTTAGTTAACTTCTTTTCTCTGACACTCCCATAGCTCAGATTCAGGAAGCTCTACCACTCATATGCAGTCCGGTCATGTTTCTTGCAGATGCAGTGGTAGAGTGTGTCATAGCCACCTCTAGAACTACGGCCCTCCTAAATGATGCTTTCAGTGCTATTTGGCTTAAGGCCTAGGAAGGGGACTTGTCTTCCAAATCCAGACTTTGTGGTATCCCTTAGAGGGCAATTAATAGTTTGGTTCTGGCCTTCATACTAGTATATTGACTCCTTCTAAGGAGAAGGGAGGCAAGTTTCCTGTTAGGAAGAAATCATTTTGTAACAAGGGTTCCTTTCGGAATCGGCAGGGCATTCCCCAATTTGAGTCCAACAAACCCCAACTAAAAAATAGTGCTGATCGTTTGAGAAGAACAAGAGGAAAGGAGGAACCTTATTCACTGCTTGTGACCCTGCTCTTAAAAGTGACAAGTGACACCAGGTTGGGGTAGGGATAAGGCTTTCCCTTTTTTGCTATTGTTGGGAAATGATAGGGGCAAGTCCTTTTTTTTTTTTGCATCATCAGGCTGGTTAATCAATCTGGACAAATTCAACTTGATTCCAGCACAATCAATAGAGCTTCCTAGGTTATAGGGTAGGGGCTATTTCTCAGACAACATTTTTAAAAGAGCCAAAAATTGAAATGTTGGTCTCCTGGGTTATGAGTCTCCAGAATCAACAACAGGCATCTCTAAGGCGTATCATGCTAATTTTAGGACTGACAACAGCAGCTATTCTAGGGGTCTCTTGGGCTCAGCTGCACTCGAGAAACCTGCAGGCCTTCTTGTTATCCTGGACAGGGTGGTAACTCTCCCAGAGGAAGTTTTGTTAGATCTCAATTGGTGGACCAACACATAGAACATAGTGGCAAGGCCGCCCTGGATTCAAAGAAATCTGTACAAGATAATTACAGATGCCAGTACCTGGGCCTGGGTTGCTCATGTAGGTCCCTTTCATGCACAGAAGACCTCGGTTGGGGTCCAGACCTGGTTAATGCCTCCTCCAACTTCAGGAAACTATCAGCAGTAGGTCATGCCCTGAAGTTCTTTTCAAGGTCCATTCAGGACAAAAACGTAAAAAAGCATGGGGGCACAAGGTCTCCAAGCCTGTTGGTACTATCACAAGAGACCCTGCTTTGGGCAGAGGCAAATCTGGGTTCCCTGAGAGACTACTTCAGCCGAAAAACAATAAGGCAGGGAGAGTCGGAGCTATATTTGAAGAACTTTGCTCAGATCACAACCAAATAAGGTACTCCACAGATAGATCTGTTTGCCTCCAGCAAGAACAGAAAGATCAGGACTTACTTTGGAGAAGCAGTCTCTAGCTCTGAGATTGGATACATTGACTCTAGAATAGGATTTCAAACTGGCTTATGCCTGTTCCCCAGTATTGATTCTCTCACAAGTGATTAGGAAGGTCATGCTGGAATCCTGCCAGGTTATTCTCATAACCTCATATTGGCCAAGGAGATGCTGGTTTTTGGCCCTAGTGTCCCTGTCAACTTCCCCTCCTTGGACATTTCTTGACTGTCTGGATCTGCTCTTTCAGGGGGGCCTGTTCTGCACCCCAATCTTTGTCTCTTCCATTTGGAGGCTGAGATAAATATCCTTAGAGACCAGGGTCTGTTCTTCACCCCAATACTGGTCTTTTCCGTTTTGACAGCTTGTTGGCTGAGGGGAAGATCCTCAGAGACCAGGGTTGCTCAGAGAAACTGATAGACACTTTGTTTTTTTATGCAGTTTAATGAAAAACCCCCAATCAGCTTCCAGGTTTTATTGCCAAAGCTTATTTGAACAAGCTGAAGTTAGATTGGCTACCATGCACAGCTGCACCAATTTCTTAAGTGCACCAGTTTTAGTAAATCTCCCCCTTTTGTGTAGTAGGAAACTGCACCAGGAAAATGTATTCTAAAGTTTGGTTTTTGGAGAGCAAAATCCAAAAGCACAGATTATTCCATTCTCACTGTGTTTGGACTTTTTACAAATAAGGGGTGGATAAGGGTTTATTAAATAGCACTCTAAGGATGTAAGTGGCTGTTTTATATGTTTTTCTAGAACGTAGATTAGCAGAAGATCCCACGGTCAAGAGGAGAGCCGGCATTAGAAAATGAAAAAAAAAAACAGCGTGGTATGGCCTACACCCCCCCAAAAAAATGCATGAATCCCTCCAAAATCCATCCCATATCTAAGTTTTAGGGGAACTCCACAAAAAAAAAAAAAAAATGGCATGACTTGCGAAAATACATCCGAAAGATTATTATTACGATGCATTTTCTTAGTAATCCTAAAAAATTAGGCTGTAATAGAGAAGTAAAGGGGGAGGTTAAGCATTCTGGCTTGTCCATTGCTTCTATATTTAGTCTGAACACCCATGTGATCCGATTCCAGTGCAGACAAAAAAAAAGGGTCCTCAACCTTTTTGGTGCGGATCCATTGCGAATTGGGCCATACATAATGTATGGCTCAATATGCACTACACTAAATTTGCATGTCATTTGCTCAGGAATCTTGTTTGATTCCTGTGCAAATGACCTGCGATGCTGTATACCACATCAGTGTGGACCCAGCCTAAATCCCTCAGGTGGTTTATCCTCTAATCGGACAGTATTTAGAGATTTAGTTATGAAGGATTTTGGCGGTTTTAAAAGCTAGAAGAGGAGGGAGCATGATGTTGAATTAGGGATCAAGTCTCTTTGTGCGAAGAAGGATTTGGTTATCTATGCTGCTGAAGAGGGGGGGGGGGGGCGGCATTATTTTGCTTAAAAAACAAGATTATTTGGATGAATTGAATAATATCCTCTTGGATGAAAATACTTGTCTAGTCCTTAAGTGCAATCAAACAGGGAAATTTAAGCATGGCTTGGTAAAGATTGTGAATAATGGTATAATATGGGTGTCGTTAACAAAAAACAGGTTTTAGTCCCTGTAATAGAAGAGGGGAGGGAGAGAGGCGCCAGGCAACCAATAGTGTAACAAGGTTTGATAAGTATATATTAAAACACAGTAACATGGTTAAACTCACAGGATGGCCATAGGTGTCTGTATGTGCCCAGGTAGGTTGAGCAAAGGATCCCGCACAAGATCGTGGAGTGGTCCTAGCAGCAGTGGCGGCCTTGTAGAGACAGGAGAGAGGACGCTGAAACCGCGAGCAGGAGGGAGCCAAATGACACCTGTCAAACCTCGAGAGGAACTGACCAATCGGAATGCGTTTCAGAGGCTAATTACAAGCCTCCTTTCTCAGTTCGACAGGTGTCATTCAGCTCTCTCCTGGTCATGGTTTTAGCCTCCTCTCTGCTGTTTCTACAGAGCCGTGCTGTGGCTAGGACCACTCCACGATCTTGTGCAGGATCCTTTGCTCAGCCTACCTGGGCATATACAGACACCTATGGCCATCATGTGAATTGAACCTGTTACTGTGTTTTATTATATACTTCCTAAACCTTGTTAAACTATTGGTCGCCTGGTGCCTCTCTTCCTCCCCTCTTCGGTTTCATTGTGGGTTCCCTGACCCCAGTGCAGGCTTCCTATTTCCAATAGAGACCACAGACCTTTCTTATTGATTTTTTATTGTCATCCAGACTAAGTATTTAAGAGACACTTTTGCACCCAGGTGCAACTTTCATCTTCACCTTTTGGACATTTTATTCATCACCTTTTGGACATTTTACACTAGACAAGCTAGGGGCAGCTCTGTGAATTTTCTCAGTTTTATTTCGTTATTCCTAGAATACCGATTTTATGTATTCTCTCCCTAAAGTACACAAGTATTGAGCGATCTATTGGGAGTGGCATTAACTCAGCTACCTCCAAAATTGGAATATATTTTGATTATTACCTTGAGCTTTTGGTTTTTGCTACACCTGCCTTTTTAAAGGATTCTTCCCAAGTGATTCGGGAGCTGAAGGAATTGGTTTGTGAGGTTGAATTTCTATTGGTTACCGTCGATGTGGCATTTCTGTACACTTGTATATCACACTCCAAAGGTTACCAAGTGGCAGAATATTACTTGACTAAAACAGGCTCTTTCCCTTGTAAACAGAGATCATTTATTTTGGAGCTTTTGAAGTTCCCAATGGAGCAGAATTCTTTATGGTTTGGGGACAAATTTTACTTTCAAAAGATTGGCGTAGGTGAGCAGGATTTTGCTTCTCAAGCTGAGGTATTGAAAACAGGTTTCTGCATAAAGGCTGCACTTTGAAATATGTGGAATTTGTGATTAGGGATGTATCTGCATTCGATCATGAATCATTACTGGTTCCTAAGGAGAGATTAGTTACGTCTAGTGGAGATTTTAAATGGGCCTTTATCACCTCCTTTTCGGATCAATACGGTAGAATAAAAAGGTTAGTTTAAAAGCACTGGATTATCAGTAAGAATTATATTTTATGCCCACATGTACTAGAAACACCCTCGGTTATTTTTCCTAAGGGCCATACTTTAAGAGAGAGAATTGCTCCCAATTTTATTGACAAGCCTGTTTGACCTGTCTTGTTTGAAAACCCTAAAGGGTTTTATCCCTGCCATGGGTGTAAGATTTGCAAGACTGTTTTCTCAAATTCTTTGCAAACTAGTCATTTTCTTCATGTGTTACCCAAAAGGTATGAAAAATTAACACCTCCATTGCGTGTTCCACAAAAGGAGTAGTTTATATCTTTAAGTGCCCGTGCGGGATGTAGTATGTAGGCAGAACCTCATGGGCACTCCGAGTTAGAATAGGGGATCACTTAGGTAATATTAGGAGGGGCTTTAAGTGTAATTTTCCTTTTCTAGACATTTTCAAGGTGAAGGTAATTGGCATAGATAGGTATGTTTCAAACTGGCGGGGTAGAAATGTGATTAGGGAAATTGCCCAATTAGAAACTCACTGGATTTACGAGTTAAGATTCTTTACTTCATATGGATTAAATGTGCAATGAGATCTCAACTGTTTTATTATGAACAGTTGTCTCCTCTGCCAGGTGTTTACTTATTGACTAGGAATCTTCTAATATTTATTTTTAATTTTGTATTTTTTTATTCATTTAATTTTCTTTTACTTTTTTTTTTTCTTTAATTTCACTTTTTAATTTTTTTTGTGGTTTTTAATAATGTTATTAATAGAATTGATGGTATTGTTATGATATGAACTGTGCAGCTCTGACAATGGGCAACATTAGCTTGTTTTATGTTCCACTAGAAGAGGCCATACAGATTTAAGGTGTGATGATTTTTTTTTTTAATCTTTACTGTTTCTGAATTGTTCTTCTTTTGTTATATGTGGGTCCCATTCTCCTTTTGATCCGATTGTTCATACCTGGGTTTTCATTTGGAGACAGTGGTGCTTTGTTGCCTATTTCAGAGCTGTCCTGCCTGTTGTATATAAGATCAGAGACGTTATGCAATGGGTCCAGTCCCCTGAAGACGTGGCTTACCGCGAAATGCGTAGGCGGAGCTTATTTTGTGCTGTCATTGTGCACACCATTGGCCAGCAGGTGTCGCCATTTTACATGATTGTACCTCGGTATGTGTGTGAGTATCGTATAAAATCATTTTAAGTTGTGGAAGCTATTTGGCCATGGTATGTGTTTTTACTGTCTTTGAAAGACATTAGCGCTTTCCCTTGAACTGAGGCTGTGGAGAATGGTGTTTGGAGTGCGGTCCTGTGGCGTTCCATCTGATGCTGACCAGTCACCTTGAGACTCTAGTGGAGGATCATGCTGGTTAACCTCTTATGATGTGGAGGTTAACCATTTGGTAAGCAGTTTCTTCTCACGGTGGTGGTTCCTCACTCCAAAGTGCGGTCCTTGTATTGCAACATCGGTGGTGGAGCAGTGGATAGACTTTAATCTTTGAGATGTATGGATATTTTATATGTTTACACTATTTCTTACAGTAAGAGTGCTAGACCATATGCATTTTATTACATTTATTGGTTCTATGCACATAGTACTTTGGTATATTATGTTTTTGCTGTGATATGAATTCATGGTATTCTGAATTAGTGACACAAAGCGCTTTGTATTGACACATACTTGCACTTTAAATGATTTATATTTAACCTGTTCCCTACAGCGCTATAGCCAAAAGATGGCTACAGAGTGGCTCTCTAGTTCTGGGAGGACGTCCTCCCACTGATGATCAGTTCCCTGATTGTCAGAGCAGCCCCATCAGTGTTGCCTCGTCAGTGCACAACAGTGCAGCCTCACCAGTGCCCATAAGTTAAGAAGAAAAATTGCTTACAAAGGGTATAGAAAAGAATCATGGTTCCTTTAAAATAATCATATGTTGTTGCTTTGCAGACTGAAATGAAGACAGACACAGTTTTTGTTGTATCTAGCTGTATTTCCCAGTGCATCTTATAACCTTCAAGTGAAAAAATAACACCAAAACTGAAAAGAAAATAGAATCACTGAGTTGGAAAAAAGATCACGCCTCCTCCTCAATGGCACACAAAGCCATTTGACATTCAACTGTGAGCAACTGTGGTCATTTTGATTAGCTCAGCATGAAGAGAGCTTTCCTGAAGCATTTTAGTCTCCGATAGTGCAACTGAAGCAAACAATCAACTATGGATGGCAAGGCACGGTCTAAAGATCCCTGGGATAAATTGTGGACAGGCACAAGGCAGGAGGGGGATACAAAAATATTTCAAAAGCTTTTAACCATGCCTAGAAGCACAGTGAAATCTATTATTAAGAAGTGAAAGGTATTTGTTACAACGCAGACCCTCCCTGGCTCAGGACGTCATTTCAAACTGGATGAAAGAGCCAGGAGGAAACTGGTCAGAGAGGCAACGAAGAGGCCTTCAGCAACTCTGAAGCAGTTGCAGGAATTTAGGACAGTATCACAAATTCTCCACAAATGTGGCTTGTATAGGAGGGTTGCAAGAAAAAGCCACTCCTCAAGAAAGGCCATCTGCATGCAGTCACGACTGAGCTTTGCCACAATGCACCTTGGAGATTCTGAGGCCACATGGAAAAAGGTGTTATGGTCAGATGAGACTAAACTTGAATTACTTGGCCTCAACATCAAATGATATATCTGGCAGAAATCCAATATAGCTCACTATCCAAATAACACAATTCCTACAGTAAAGCATGGAGGGGTAATATCCAGTTATGGGGGTGTTTCTCTGCAGCAGGGACTGGAGCACTTGTCAGGATAGAAGAAAAAATGTATGGGGCAAAATACCATCATTTTCTTGAGGAAAATCTGCTGCCCTCTGCCAGAAAGTTGTCAATGGGAAGAAGGTTTACCTTCCAACATGACAATTACCCAAAGCACACAGCAAAAATTACCACACGGTGGTTGAAGGAGAAAAAAAGGATTGTCTTTGCATGTCCACGAATGGTCACCATCAAATTTAACTAAACTTGAGAAGTTCTGCAAAGAAGATTGGGCAAAAATTGCAGTCTAGATGTGCAAAGTTAGTAGGTTCATATCCCAACAGACTATAAAGGCTGTAAATAAAGCAAAATGTGGTTCAACAAAATACTGACACAAGGGGGTGATCCTTTTTCCACCTCAGTGATTCTGTTTTTGAATTATTATTATTATTATTTTATTTTTTTCTGATATAGTGGCGTTCTATCTTTCATTTGGATATTATAAGTTGCACTGAGTAAATACAGCTGGATAAAACAAAAACTGTCTGTCTTCATTTTAGGCAGGCTGCAAAGCAACAAAATTATTATTTTAAATTGGGGGGGGGGGGTTATTTTCAATACCCACTGTTTGCAAAATTTTATAACAGAAACAAACAAAGTAAAACTTTTTTGCTAAACGAAAAAAGACTGAAAGTTAAAAAAAAAATTAGAAAACCCAGTGGTGATTAAATTCCACTAAAAGAAAACTCTATGTCTCAAAATTCTAAAAATTTCTGTTGGGTACAGTGTTGCCGCGCAATTGTCCAAAGTGCGATTGCACTGAAAGCTGAAAATTGGCATGGGCAGGAAGGGGATGAAAGTGCCCTGTATTGAAGTGGTTAAAGACACAGTGCATTATCTTTTTGTTTTATATGGTCCTTTAATGGTGACATGAATTATTGTTATTATGAATGAATGGCACATTAGCACTTTTGTTTGGCACATGTTTGCACTTTAAGTGAGTTGCACCTAAAGAGACAGGGCACCATTTTTGTTTATTCGTTTATCTTGTATTTAGGTATAGTGGTAATGGCAGTCTAGATTTGCATCAGACACCAAGTGCCGGTTGTTTTTGGTCTTTAGTAGATGGAGATGTGAGAGTATATTATTTGCGTATAAGAGCTTAGACCAGCAGCCTCCTTCCAGTGTACGTGCACATTTGACTAGAGCTATGACAGCTTCATGAGCAGAGAGGACTTGATGCCTCATGTGAAGAACTCTCAAGAGTGGGCAGTCTGGTCCAATAATCATGCTTTTGTGAAACCCTGTTGTGTAGAACTGCTTTCCAGCCAGGCTCTGGAGGAAAATTTCTGCAAGCGATGGTCCCTCTTCTGAGTCCTGGAAGACGCTTTGGGAAAACCAGTTAGACTTACTGGTAACGGTGTTTCTGAGAGTCTTCCAGGACAGCTTCCTTTTTTTCTCACCTTGATGTTGTTTTCCCTTTTCTATAGGTGTTCGGGTTATGTTTAGATTGATTTGAATATTTTTGATATATGGTTTGATTCCCCTTGTGCGCGGTTCTTCTTTGGGCTAACAAATGAGGACAAGGGGGTGGGAGGGGGTTTTTAACAGTTTTTGGTATTGTGGTTCCTGTAGAGGGCAGAGCCGGTATCTCCTGTAGCTGTCCTGGAAGACTCTTCAAAATTCGATACCAGTAAGTCTAACTTTTTTTTTTTTTCTCCAGTTGCTGTTTCTGAAATACATGCATTTTATGAACCATCGCAAAACCTGATGACCTTTTTATCATCTTAGATGGCAGCAATGACAACCAGCAAGTGTTTGGAATGGATGGGAGGTGTTGGCTTCACCAAAGACTATCCAATAGAAAAATATTACCGGGATGTCAAGATAGGTAAGATGCATCATACTGACCTGTAATAACATATAATGCCATCTAACAAGCAAACTTTTTTCATTCTCATTTCAAACGTGTGTAGACCTTACCAATCAGAGAATATGAAAGGTTTTCTTGATAGGGTAATCCCCACATCCACCAATACCTACCGTTTACTGTCCCTCCCGTTCACTTGGGGGAGTGCTTAGCAATGGTAAGTATCAGTTGATGCATGGGTGCCTTATTGAGAGAAACTGGCACTTTGCCCTGAAATCTACTTGTGAGCAGTTTTTTAAACTGGTTGAAATAAACGTTTTTTTTTTTTTTTAATGGGATTACACTGTGGAGCATTTTTCTTTTTTATGGTCAACTTGAGTTAACTAAGAAAAATGTGGAGATGAGATGAGCTTGGCAGCACAGTGGCCAAGACAGGTTCCACTAAGAACAGGCCTCGTGATGGTCGACCAAAGAAGTTGAGTGCATGTGCTCAGCGTCCTATCCAGAGGTTGTCTTTGGGAAATAGATGTATGAGTGCTGCCAGCATTGCTGCAGAGGTTGAAGGGGTCGGGAGTCAGCCTGCCAGTGCTCAGACCGTACGCCGCACACTGCATCAAATCAGTCTGCATGGCTGTCGTCCCAGAAGGAAGCCTCTTCTAAAGATGATGCACAAGAAAGCCCACAAACAGTTTGCTGAAGACAAGCAGGCTAAGAACATGGATTACTGGAACCATGTCCTGTGGTCTGATGAGACCAAGATAAACTTATTTGGTTTAGATGGTGTCTAGCGTGTGTTGTGGCAACCAGGTGAGGAGTACAAAGACAAGTGTGTCTTGCCTACAGTCAAGCATGGTGGTGGGAGTGTCATGGTCTGGGGCTGCATGAGTGCTGCCGGCACTGGAAAGCTACAGTTCATTAGGGGAACCATGAATGCCAACATGTACTGTGACATACTGAAGCAGAGCATGATCAATGCCTTGCTAAAGAAGATGAGGGTAAAGGTGATGGACTGGACAAGCATGTCTCCAGAGCTAAACCCTATTAAGCATCTGTGGGGCATCCTCAAATGGAAGGTGGGGGAGCGCAAGGCCTCTAACATCCACCAGCTCCATGATGTTGTCATGGAGGAGTGGAAGAGGACTCCAGTGGCAACCTGTGAATCTCTGGTGAACTCCATGCCCAACAGGGTTAAGGCAGTGCTGGAAAATAATGGTGGCCACACAAAATATTGACACTTTGGGCCCAATTTGGATATTTTCACTTAGGGGTGTACTCACTTTTGTTGCCAGCGGTTTAGACATTATTGGCTGTGCGTTGAGTTATTTTGAGGGGACAGCAAATTTACACTGTTATACAAGCTGTACACTCACTACTTTACATTGTAGCAAAGTGTCATTTCTTCAGTGTCGTCACATCAAAAGATATAATAAAATATTTACAAAAATGTGAGGGGTGTACTCACTTTTGTGAGATACTGTAACTCATTTGGGGGTGTAACCACCTACTGCTGCCATGGTAACAGCCCAATAACAGGGAAGCACAGATGGCAAGAACAGGTCTTTAACCACTTGCCGACTGCCCCATGCCGATTTAGTGTGGCAGGGCAGCTCGGCTGCACATAGTCACGTAGATTAGACACAGCGGGAACCAGACGGCAGGAGGAGCGAGCTCAATCGCCGCCAGCCTCAAACAATCTTCAGGGAAACTGACAGGAGATCCGCCTGCCTATGTAAACACAGCAGGTGGCTCTCCTGTCAGACAGGCACAGTGAGATCGTGTGTCTCTGCTAAGCTGAAACACCAATCTCTGTGTGCCTTTCACAGAACCCCCCACAGTTAGCAAGCACAATTAGGCTCACACTTATCCCCTTGATCATCCCCAGTATTAACCCCTTCCCTGCCAGTGTCATTTATACAGTAACAGTGCATATTATTTAGCACTGATTTCTGTATTAATGTCACTGGTCCCTAAAAAGTGTCACTTTGTGTCAGATTTGCCCACCGCAATGTCGCAGTCCCACAAAAAATCGCTGATCGCTGCCATTACTAATAAAAACAAAAAAAATAAAAAAAAGTCCAAAAATCTATCCCATAGTTTGTAAACTCCATAACATTTGCGCAAACCAATTAATATACGCTTTTTTTTACCAAAAATATGTAGCAGAATACAAATTGGCCTAAACTCATAAAAATAATTAGACTTTTTAATTTTTTTTATTGGGAATGTTTTATAGCAGAAAGTTAAAAATATTGGTTTTTTTTTTTTTTTTCAAAATTGTCGCTCCTTTTTTTTTTTTTTATTTCAATAAATTTTTATTCGAAAATATCGAGTACAAACAGTAACTGGAATGGTACAGAAATGAAAACTGTAACACAACATGCGGTAGTAGAAACATGAAGTACAGCAATATGGGGAGGATGTGCAGCAAGCAACACGTGTATATATATAAACACCAGGAATAAGTCAGTGTAAGTGGGACCAAAACTTGACTCAGAAAAGCTTAAAAAGTGGGACACCAGCGGATAACAGGGGCGACCCCCCCATGGCAGAGCTCCACCCCCGAGACACCCCAAAAGGGAACTTACTGTGCCTCGAGGTGGGAGCACCTAACCAATATTATTGAAACGAGTGGAATCCCAATCACCAGGACTCCAAAGGAGAACCAGGTATAGGTAAGCAGATCCCAGTCCCTAGCTCAAACAGAGATGGACCAGTATTCCCGATTATAGAGAAGAACAGAAAAATAAGAAATTATCGTTATCAAAGACCCATTCCAAACTTTTGGCAGGGGCTCTGGGCTTAAACCAAGAGACCCCACCAAGCGGGTTAGTAACCAAACACTCTGAGTACAACATAAACCAAATGTGAGCAATCAAGAGGAAGAAAAGAAAAAAGAAAAGGAAAAAGAAGAAGGCAGAATAGATAGGATAGGAAACTGACAGGCATCAAGAGAAGAGAGGAAAGAAAGAGAGGAAGAGCAAAAGGGAGTAGAAGGTTCCAGCGGCCCGACGCCGGTCAAATAGTAACGTTAACATAAGCTGCCCAGGGTTCCCAGATCCGCTCGAATTTCGCTCTGGAGTTGTCAAGAATGCTATACATCTTCTCCTGTGCCATCATCCACGAAATCTTACGCTTAGCCAGCTGCAACGGAACCGAAGGCATTTTCCACTGCCTGGCTATCGCCATTTTGGCACCGAGGAAGATGTAGAAAATGAGGGCCTGGGTGTGTTTGGGAATTGTAGGAATGCGCTGACCCAAAAGAGCATGCGAAGGGGACGGATGTACCGCAAGACCAGTGATTCGCCTGACCATACCATAAATGCGTCCCCAGAACTTCCGCAGCCTTGGGCATTCCCAGAAGATATGGAAAACCGTTCCCGTCAGGGTACAGTCACGAAAGCAAGTGGGTGGCATGGAGGGGTAGATGGCAGCCAGCCTAGCCGGCACCATGTACCATCTCATAATTACTTTTAGGTTAGCCTCCATGAGCCCAACATTGTGAATACCCCGAAAAGAACGTCCTACACATGTGTGCCAATTAGGGAGGTCCCATTCTATATTGAGGTCCTGTTCCCATTTAAGCATGTAGGCCGGTTTAGTTTGAGCGTCAGTCAGTGAAGCATAAATTAGGGAAATACCCCCCTTAACATCAGTAATTTGGGCACACCATTGTTCATAAGGCGACACCCGCAGGGGCTCAGAAGAACGGAGCCTGAGGGAGTGAATATAGTGCGAAATTTGAGTCAGACGGAACTTCTCCGCAGATGGCATCTTCAGCTTAGAAGTACAATGTGAGAATGTTATGGGACCCGAGCTATCAACAAAGTGTCCGATCCTATACATGCCCTTGTCAGTCCACCACTTAAAAGCCCCTATGTTTTCCCCTGGAGGGAAGGCCGGATTGTGAAATAGATGAGTGAGCGGAGCCCAATGTGAGGTCACTTTGCGCGTCTTGTGAATGCGATCACAAATGGAGAATGAATGTGAAAGGGTTGGAGACAATATTGGAGGACGGGTAGGGGCAGGACTCCAAACCAAATAATCAATAGTGTGTCTGGGGACAGCCTGACGTTCCATATGGCACCAGTCGGGTTTCCCCCCCCTGGAATATATAACAGAAAACTGAGTCAGCTGTGCTGCTAGATAGTAGTTCCAGAGGTCAGGTACACCCAAGCCCCCCTGTTTCCGGGAGCGTAGAAGTGTATGTTTATTGATTCTATGTCCCTTCTGTCCCCAGATAAATTTAAAGATGTGGCCTTGTAAACTCTGAACATGGGATTTACGCACAGGGATCGGGAGAGACCGAAATAAATAGAGAATCCGGGGCAAAAGAGTCATTTTAACTGCGTTGACTTTCCCCATCCAGGAGATGTGATAGCGCGACCAATCAGAAAGTTCCCGCTTCAGTCGTCGGAACATGGACGGGTAATTGGATGGGTAGAGCTTATCTATAGAGGGGGTTAACGACACCCCTAGGTAGGGGATGGAATCCGAGTGCCAAGAGAAAGAGAAATGGTCCTTTAACCGATCCACTAGAGAAGAGGGGAGGTTGACATTAAGGGCCAGAGATTTGGACATATTGACTCGTAATCCAGACGCTGCCTCGAAGGCGTTAAGGAGGGAGACGATATTGGGTAGAGAGATCAAGGGGGAGGTGACAAAAAGCATAATGTCGTCTGCGAACAGCACAACTTTGTGGGTCGTGGGTCCACACTGTATACCATGAATATCAGGATGAAGGCGGATGGCTGTTGCTAAAGATTCGAGAGCCACCGCAAAAAGGAGCGGAGAGAGGGGGCATCCCTGTCTCGTGCCTCTCCGGATGGGTATGTGCACCGAGTAGTAACCCTGCATCCGGACCTGAGCTACCGGTTGCGAGTAAAGGGCCCGAAGAGTGGTGAGGAAAGAGGGGCCAAAGCCCCAACATTCCAGAGTGCGGAAGAGGAACGGCCAAGAGAGGGAATCAAAGGCCTTGTGGAGATCAAGGGACAGGAGGAAACCATGTTGGGGAGGGCCACCGTCCCACCCAGAGTTCAACAAAGAGATGACGTCAATCACCCTCCTTACCTGGTCAGGTCCCTGCCTACCTGGAATGAACCCCACCTGATCCTTATGAATGTATTTGGTAATAAAGCTAGATAAACGATTAGCGAAGATTTTTGTCAGGATCTTGAGATCGTTATTAATAAGCGAAATTGGTCTGTAATTGCCCACCTCAGAGGGATCCTTCCCAGGCTTGGGGATAACCGATATGTAAGCTGTATTAGATGCTTCCTCAAGACTAGCACCTCCCCTGAGGGCATTAAAGAACCTGACCAAATAAGGAGATAGGACCGACATGAAAGTCTTGTAATACGAGTTTGAAAAACCATCAGGGCCTGGGGCGGAATTGGATCGGAGATTCTTAATGACATCAAGCACTTCCTGTTCATCAATAGGGGCTTCAAGAAGGGATCTATGTGTAGCCGATAGGCGGGGGATAGGTACTTTGTTCAAGAACGAATCAGGATCATCCCCCTTGTGGGGGGCAGGGGCCGCATAGAGATGTGAATAGAAGGAGTGAAAGGAATCCATAATGGAGACGGGATTACTCGAGAGAACGCCAGAGGGAGATTTAATCTTAGGCATGGAGATCGCCCGAAATTTGGGGGAGAGTTTCCGCGCTAATTTCGTGCTCAATTTGTCCCGAGAAGCGTAAGAGCGAGCAGATTGCCACCTCAAGGCCTTCTCCGCCCTGGAAGTCAGGGCTAAGTTCAACGACAGCTTGACAGCATCCAGTTCTGCCAGCGAGGTAGGGTTTGGGGATCTCCTATGGACTCTGCGGAGACGATAGTATTCAGTCTCCAAACGGGCAATGTCGATCAGTCTTTCCTTTTTAATTTTTGCCCCCAGTTGAATGAGGTAGCCCCGAATAACCGCCTTATGAGCCCCCCAAAGGGTGGAGGGGGACACGTCAGGAAGATCGTTGAGCTTGAAATAGTCACGGAGTGCAGCCTCTACCTGAGAACATCTAGCGGGGTCACTCAGGATGGACTCGTTAATTCTCCAAGGCGAAGGGCCTCGGGGAGGCAAGGAGCAGGAGAGCTGAAGCGAGACTATGGAGTGGTCCGACCAAGGAACATCCTTAATTTTAGACGTCTGCGCAGATGGAACATCAGTTGTGGGGATGAAAATGTGATCTATACGCGCAAACGTATGATGGGGTGCCGAGAAATGTGTATAGTCACGGGAAGAGGGGTTAAGTTCCCGCCAGATATCAATCAGACCTAGCGAGTGAAGTGTTCGAGCTACTCGCAGACTCTGCTTGGAGGGACGTCGAAGCCGACCACCAGAGGAGTTAGATTTATCTAGGGAGCAATCAAGAGCCAAATTGGAACCCCCCCCTATGAGAACTCGCCCCTCGAAGTGGGGAGAGAGTATGAGGAACATGTCCGAGAAGAATTTTGCCTGACCCCGATTGGGAGCGTAATAGGATACAAACGTGTATAACTCCCCTTGTATGTGGCCCTTGACTAAGATGAAGCGACCGTGGGGGTCCCGAACCGTTTGTAGATGGGAAAAGGGAAGGGATTTAGCGAAAAATATGGCCACCCCTCTCTGCTTGGAGGGGGCGTTGGCCAGATAAAACAAGGGGTATTTGTGGTGGACATAGGAGGGTTGATAAGAATCTGGGAAGTGAGTCTCCTGAAGCAGGAGAACCCCTAGTCCCTGGGAATGGTAATGTTGGAATGCCTTCCTACGTTTAACCGGGGAATTTAAGCCCTGGGTGTTGTGTGATGCCACCTGCAAAGAAGATACCGTACTCACGTTAGACGTCATGGTGTGCCATCATAGAGTGCGCTGGAGTGAGCTCAGTAGTGGATTCCCAATGTATCCCATGGGAGAGGTCAGGATCTGTAACGCAAGGGAGGAAAGGACATAAATAGACCAGTCGGACCGCAGGAACCCCCTGAAAAGAACAAGAACCCCGTGAAGGGAGAAAAAAGAAGAGGACAGTAAAAGGAGAAAAAGGGCGCAAGAGCAAGCCCTTGCGCATGGATGAGGTGACCGCAGGCAAAGCCCACAGCCCCCCATCAAACGTACGGATGCGCCCTGATCCAGTCAGGACACATTCCTGTGGGAAGCAAGAAGTAAACAACTTACGTCCGACAGGAGGAGGCGCAATGAAACCTCCCCGGTCAAAGAGCCCCAACCCAGCACCCCCATAAAACATTAATACAAAACAACTTCAAGGCACCACGATCCCTCTAGTTACAGAGCGGGATCAACAACCCAGCATATACTGTGAGGAGCATGGGAGTAGATGAAATGAGGGGGAAAAAGGTCTGGGGAGAGGAAGGGAAGGGAGAGAAGGGAATCGGGAGGGGGGGAAGGGATAGATAGACGGTGGGAAGGGAGGGAGGACGAGGAGGGGTAAGACAAAGAGGAAGTATGAGGGAGGGGAAAGGGACCAGGAACAAATTAGCCCAAAAACATTCAAAGGAGAAGGAAAAAATAAATAAATAAATAAATAATAATAATAATAAATAAAAAAGAAAAAGGAAATAATAGAAAAAATAAAAACAGCAACCAGTTCAGTTGTAAAAAGTCAATACCAGAAATGGCCTAAAGTATGGGAGAGCCAGTTCGCTGAGGAGAGAAAAAAAAAAAAAAAAAAAAAAAAAAAAAAAAAAAATCACAGTGAGCAGTCCAAACACGGGCCAAAAAAAGGGGGTTCAAAAAGCGAAGGCCAGGATCAACGGGGACCCCAAATCAGGCTAAGTAGAGTAAACTCTAACAGCCTAGAGGAAGTGTTGAAGGAGAATCCACGCGGTCATCAGGGTGGCTTGACATCACGGTGGCGTTTCGTATGTTGTGCGTTCCATACCGAGGACACAGGGCTGATCGGTGGAGGCCGCTTGGCAGATTCTCTCCTGTTGGTAGATGAAGTGGGGACTGGGTCCCTGGTGAGAATTCCCATCTGTAGGAGCAGGTGTTCGCCTTCCTGGAAGTTGGCAAAGCTGTAAGTCTTGTTTTGAAATAGAAAATTCAGGCGGAAGGGGAAGGACCACCAATATTTCAGCGCCCTAGCAGATAACGCCAATGTAAGCGGCTTAAAGGATCTACGGCGTTGAATGGTAAAGGGGGAGAGGTCAGCAAACAGTTGAATCTTGTGGCCTTGGATGCTCAAATCCTCCCTACCCCTGCTCTTTCTCATGAGCTCCTCCTTAACCCCGTAAAAGTGCGTTTTGACGATAACGTCTCTGGGCAGGCCATCTTTGCGGGGCAATTGCAGGGCCCTATGAGCTCGGTCAAGTTCCAGGCGATGTTCAGAAATGTCCGGTATAAGGTCCTTAATAAAAGCTTTAATAGTGACGGGGATATCTGTGATGGTTTCAGGGATCCCCCTGACTCTGAAATTCAAGCGTCTGCTCCGGTTTTCCAGATCATCCAGTTTACTGAGCGCAGTGTCCAACTGATCCTGCATAGTCTGGATGCAAGCTGTATTCTGATTGGCCCGTGCTACTGTGTGGTCCAAGGTGCTCTCAATCGCTTCTATCCTGGTACCAAGATTCTGGAGTTCTGCTTTAATAGACCCAGTGATTTGTGCGGCATTGTGAGCTAGACCAGTGGCTAGCATTTCCGAGAAACGTGCCATAAGTACTGACAGGTCCGGGCAGTGACCAGGCAAATTGAGGCCTAGTTGAAGAGGCAAAGCAGGGGCCTCAGGTGATAGCAGCCCTGGATTCCCTGGGGCCTGCTCCACGGTCCTGCTTAGCAGGGATTCCGTGGACGCTGGGGAGGCTAGTGGGGGCTGATGGAGGTATGCGGGGGTAGAAGGTGATGGCCAGGGGTCTGGAGAGGGAGATTGGGAGTCCATTTGGAGTGCCTCAGCGTCTCCTACCTCCGGCGGGCCGCGGTTCCCTGAGGTGAAGGAAGGCGCGGTCGCCATTTTATTTGTATCCCGCTCTGGGGAGAGAAAGAGTAGACGGCGGGAGACTTCCGGGCGGCGGTCCGCCGACATCCACCGGAGGTCCGCGGGAGGAAGGGGCAGCGGAGTGTGCCGATCGTAGGGCACAGTGCACAGGAATGCCGGCGTCGGGGCTCTCCGATGGCCGAGGAGGCGCGGAGCTCCGGGCTAAGGCGCCATCACGGAGCTGCCGCGCATGCGCACACCTCCGCTCCTTTTTTTTTTGCTCTTTTTTTGTTTATAGCACAAAATCTAAAAACCCCAAGAGGTGATCAAATATCACCAAAATAAAGCTCTATTTGTATTTGGGTACAGCATCGCACGACCGCACAATTGTTAGTTAAAATAACGCAGTGTCGAATCGCAAAAAATGGCCTGGTCATTAAGGGGGAGATGAAGTGGTTAATATGACCAAAATCATCATCACAGGAACAACCAATGGCTGTTTCTACCTGTTGCCTAACCTTCTGGTTGAAAGCTTTGTGGCATGACACCTGGACTTTAGAATAGTTGTGGAACAACTATTTCATCTCAAAATTGTGAGATTTCAATATTAAATCTCAAATGTGAGTAAAACATTTTAGGGCACCATCCCTTATTCAGATGAAATGTTCCCTGTCCTGGTAAGTCCTATTCAGCACCCCTAGAAGTTAAATACTTCCCCTCAAAATAGTATGTGGCCCAGTAGAGAAGAAAGGATGCTTCTATCGGGGAAATTAACATGGGTTGTTTTGACCTTTTTTGCTTTAAAATGTTCACTTTCATTAAGCTATTAACAAGCTTTATGATCCCATAAAATGCCAGCATGTGTTTTTTTTTTTTTTTTTTTTAACAAATGTTAATTTAATTATTTGTTGTTGTATGTTTACTGATCATATGTAAAATTGATGTTCTAGGTACAATTTATGAAGGGACATCTAATATCCAGCTGAGCACCATTGCAAAGTTTATCGATCAGGAATACTGAAGCCCAGGAATGTGTTATCTGTCTCCAGTGTCCCTCCGATTCCACATGATCAGTCATTTTCCAGACACACATGAATGTCCTCACCATAATCTATGAGTATTATTGTTAAAAAGCACCGACATTACTGCTTAGGTCCAACTCTGAGCTCTTCAGTGTTCTTCCAAAAAAAAAAAAAAAACAATTATCAGGGAAAGACATTGCCTAATTCCAATGCCAAGAATACACTACACCCTTCAAACACTTGTGCCTCTTAAAAAGTCAGTCCACGCAAAATAGATATTTTGGTCCTGGGTCTAGGCTGGTGAAAGGTAACCTTTTTGCTATATTTCTCAGAGGTTCCAGTTTCAGGATCCCTCTAATGGAGTACATACGGTTGCCTCCCCATGTATGGGAGTCTCTTCCTGCTGCATTCCCTGTAATATTAAACAGAAAGACCTTCTCAGGTAATGAAAGACACTGGACCTTTTTGTTAATGGGATTAGTATATTTATTAATCTCAAATATTGTGAGTAAAACATTTTAGTGCATCATCCCTTGTTCAGATAAAACTTTCCCTGTCCTGGTATGTCAGGTGCAGGGATCTTTCCCCTCCAGAGTTCCAGAAACAAAGGAAGGTGTTGGCTTATTCAGCCTTATGGTATGTTGAAGTAGAACTGGATCATCATTTTGGATGACGCATGACACATGAAAGCAAAAACACCCTATGAAAGAAGAAGCTTTTTGCTTACCTGTTTATTGGGTGGGAGGTAAAGCAGAAATAAATTATGCATTGTGTTTTGTCGGCCTTTGTCACAATGTGCAGGTATGTGCACATACACAACATTATGGCACACTCGGTTCTCAAAATTTTCATCCACGGTTGCCCTTGTCATTCTGTCACTTTATCCTTTAGTGATGTAAGGGTTGGTGAGCGGAACCACAGCACCCAGCAGGGGACATACCTAATTGGTGGAGATATTAAATACCTACCTACTTTTAAACCCTTTGGACGGTAAAATCCTTGTATCTCAGTTTGTATCCCCTACATTTAGGCTTTACAAGGGGATCTTGCTGTCCCTGCTCTTTACATTGCATAGAGTGCAGCAGAAGAAATGAGACTCCATTAATATACTGCAACCCTGGTGTAGGACTGAGCTGGCAACTCTGTTTCCAGTAGTATTTGAGTCTTCAACGTCTCTTTATAATTATAAACAAGGAGCAAGCAGACCACTAAATGAATAGTTGTCAAAATCCCACTCACCCAGCGCTATATAATATAATATAAAAAAAAAATCATATACCGTATAGGTCAAAGCTGCTGCTATAAATCATAAATCTATCTCTTTATTCTTGACCACTGAGTTTATAGCACCAACTACATGAGTAGGGCACTAGGCAGAAAAAGAACACTGCACCATCTATAGGCAGTCCTAGCCTGTATAAACCCCCTCTCTGCTATAGACAAACTAGTTTGTCAAAAATCAGTACAAGAATAAAGACCCAAGAGGGGTGGGTGCTGTGTCCATTAATGAACTCAGGGAAAAAGGATTTTACAATGAGTAACAAAAAATCCAGTTTTCTCTTACGTTTGCTGACAGACACAGCCTCTCTTCATTCTTGTCCACTGGGACGTTCCAAAGCAGTGCCTCAATATCAGCCACCTGGCAAAATAGGCTGCCATCTGAATAAAATCTCCCACAGTGAATACAAGGAACCTCAAGCAGCAACCTGCCCGGCAGAGAACAGAACATGCAGGTACGCATCTTTGATGTCTGTGGAAGCCAAAAATATCCTTGATGAAGGGAGGCCACCACCAATGGGAGGCTAGGGAAACCAAAACCACAAGACCAGTGAGGTTCTGGCCCCCAGAACCAGCCAAAACTGATTGCATTTTGATTCCATTTTGAATTTCTGCACCTATGTGAAGAAAATGTGGGCCTAGAGGGCCAGGAACTCCCTCTTTCTTTGGAGCTGCAAATAGGATGGGGCAACATTCCCAAAACCACTCTTTCTTCTGGGATTGGAGTTGTCTCTCCTTTGAGCATATTCTGCACTTGCCCCATAAAGAGCCTGAAAATTAGGGGGGGGGGGGCCCAGGCAGAAAATAAATAACTTGTCTGGCAGATAAGCACAAAAATCTTGTTTGTAGCCTGACAGGATTGGTCTTTGAACTAGAACCTTACTCCTGAAGCACTATATAGAAATAACTGGCCTGCCTATAGCAGAGAAGGGGATTATACTAGTTAGGATTGCCCATAGGCAGTGCTGTGTTTTTTTTTTTTCTAACTAGTGTCCTACTCCTGTAGGTGACACTATAAACCCAGTTGTCAAAGAATGAAGAGAGGCTGTGTCTGTCAATGAACATAAGAGAAAAGGCAATTTGTCTTATGTTCCATGGCTTTAGTTTAGCACTTAATTTTTTTTTTTATTAAACAGGATGTGTTGCATTTTTTGCGCATCAAAGCATTTTGAAGCTTACTGTAAGCACATAAAGTGTTGCAGTTCCAAAATATACATTTTGCACTGTGTGGTGTAAGGACATTTGTTACATGATGCGGCTGTGCTGGACTGTAGCACTTTTTAATTTGTATCTATGCTGAATATGAGGTTACAAAGAGAAATCCGTTTATAAATGTAGCAATCCTGTTTTCTTAATACAGCACTTTTTGTTATATGGAGGAATAAAGTAATTGTAATTGATAAAGATGTGTTCTATGACCATGTGTGTATAGGTATTCGTGTTCAAAATAACTCAGTGCTTTTTAGTTGTGCTGCTGTGAAATCTGAAATTGCCCATTTCGCCCAGGAATCAGTCAATTTGTCTGGGGTCATATCAGATTTCTACAGTAAATGTGATGCTTGTGGAGGAACCAAAGTTTGGCTATAGCAAATGAAATGCTTTCCACTTTTCACTTTGAAAAGAGTAGGGAAGAGGTATAACCTCTGTCAAGTTTTTATTGTGTTCGGTGTCCTTAATAATGAGATTTTCTCTCTCTATTCATTGTTGGACCATTGTTACTGGAACTAGTAAAGTGAAGGAAAATCTAAACTTGCTCCTGATTCTTAACCATTGGGTTATACTGCCTGCTACAGGAGTAGGACACTAGGCAGGAAAAAGCTTGACTATACCTATTGGCAGTCCCAGGGGGTGTACACCCACTCTCAGCTATAGGCACTCAGTTTTTTCTGCCTAGTCAGGAGTAAGGACCTAGTTCCTTGCTGGGATCTCTGGTCCTGGCAATTTTTTCATTTTAAATGGAATTTTTTTTCCTCTTTATTTTGTTTCTTTGAGAACTTCAATCAAGTGCCGGACTGGGCGACAAACTGGATAATTTAGATCCTTAGCCTCCCGCCAGTCTGGCCAATGAGAGCGTGAGATGGGGGCTGCCCTGCGAGTTAAAACGTCCCGTGAGGACGCATACGAACTGGTTTTGGCCTGAGACACAGCATTTCCTCTTGGCCGACAGCACCCACATTACAATGGAGCGGTGTCCTGTCCGGAGCGGTGCCCACCCTGTTCCTGGTGTGGTAAGTAGCTGTCCCCCCACTACCCTTGGAGGGTTTTGGGGTGGACATGGGCCTCTCCCTTGGATGGTCGGACCCCCCGGGTTCCCATCCCTTCCCCCCAAGCCCCTCTAAAAATTCAGTCACTGTTATTCTTTCCCTCCCCCCTCCTCCCTGGGTGAGGTTATGAGCTGGCTGTTGCCACATGCTCTTAAGGGGGACTGGTTGGAGTTGCTGCTGACCGGGCTGCGTCACGACGGATGGCCCCCTTTTAAAGGGGCTATGTCCTATTACATCCTCTATGGAGGGCGACCCCCTTGTTTTTTCTGTGGGATCTAACAGGTTGTCCATTTGTGGACCCTTGGCCGGCATCCCCTTGCAGGATCACAGTCGACAGGCTCCCCTGATTATGTTTTTGGGGTGAGCTCAGTATATAGCGACCCTACTGGGTCTGCGTCCACGCACCCTGAGTGTTCAGATGTGAAGATGATTCCTCTGCTCCTCCTAGCTATGCTTGAATATGCGCTGGAGGATGCCCTGTTTGTGTCAGTGCATGAATCTTTAAAAATGGAGGTTGCGGCTGATGCCACTTTGGAGGCACCGGTTCCTTTTGATACCCACAGGCCCTCCTAATCCGCGAGGGTGTTCCTCTTTCCTTTTACCTTGACAACTTGTCACACGGCAAATGGGGTTGTCCAAAACACAGTGGTTGCTAGGCGTTTTTTGCTTGCGGTATCCTTACGAGGATTTACTGTGTTAAAGGTGGACAGTCCCACCTGTAGAGGACTCGCCGGTTTCCAGGTCAAATTAAGTTACCTTCATCCCGGTTGAGGAGTCCCTGACCTTTACAGATCCAGCTAATAAGAGGGCGGATGCGCTGGCCCGCCATATGTGCGCTGTGGCTGGTTCGGCAATTAGGCCAGTAATTACTATTGCCCTGGTGTCACAAACTCTGACCGAGTGGGCTACATTTTTTCGCTGGGACCTGGAGGAAAAAACGCTTCCCCCTGTCTTTGCGGAGCTGGCGGACCGGTTGGTCCAGGGGCTACAGTTTGTCTGTAATGCCTCTTTGGATGCACCTCCTTTGATTTCTAGGCTGTCTGTATCAGCAGTGGTCCTTCGGCATATTGTCTGGCTGAAATACTGGTCTGCGGACTAGACTTCTAAGAAGGCCTTATCTGATCCCTCTTGTAGGGGATCGCCTGTTTGGAGCTTCCTTGGACTAACAAGGGCAAGGAGCCCCATCGTAGATGTGGGCCATTCTCCTCGGCTCCTAAGCGCCCCCTTCATCTCGAAAGGGTCTGAAGGATCCAAGAGGACCTGGTCTGGCAAGCCACAAGCTGGCTCTTCCAGACCTCCGGACAAGGCTGCCTCTGCATGAAGGGGCGCCCTAACCCGTATCTAGGGTGGGGGGGGCGTCTTCGCTGGTTTCCGGATCCGTAGACCTCCCTGGTGCAGGACAAGTGGGTCCACGAAGTTATTTGGTCAGGCTACTAGATCAAGTTGGGTCTTGTCCTCCGGAAAGGTTTTTTTCCCCTTCCAACCTGCACTTGTCCCCAGATCGCTTCTGGGGTCTCTTTGTGCAGTGCAAGACTTGTCACTTTCAAGGGGTGATTGTTCCGGTTCCGACTTCGGAACATTTTTTTGGGGTTTTTACTCAAACCTCTTTACAGTCCCCAGGAAGGAAGGCAAAGTACGTCCAATTCTGCACCTCAAGGCGCTAAGCTGCTTTGTGTGAGTACAGAAGTTCCGCATGGAGTCCATTCACATGGTAGTGGCGTCCCTACATCAGGGGGATTTCTTCTCGCTTCTATCGACATCAAGGATGCCTACCTGCACATTCTAATATGTGCTGGTCGCCAGCGCTTCCTCCGTTTTGCCATGGATAAGGAGCATTATCAGTTTGTGATGCTGACCTTTGGTCTTCACAGGAGTGTTGGCCCCGGTGCTTACATTGTTTGAGTCAGCGGGGGTTCGCGATACTGGGGTACCTGGACGATAATCTTCTACAAACTGAGTCATCGACTGCTCTGATGGGCTCCTGGAGATTGCTCTGCGAACTCAGAGGGAGTTCGGTTGGATCCTGATTATTCAGGAGTCTGCTTTGGTTCTGTCCACTAGATGTGGGCTATCTGGGTCTGAGTCTGCACTCAGCCTCAGCCAGAGTTTTTTTTTTTTTCCTCGGGGGAAAAACTCCAGACCTTGCAGGAGGCAATTCACCTTCTGTTGTTCAGCCAGAAGGTCATCTCTCTGGGCTTGCATGCGCGTGCTGGGCCTGATGGTGTCCACCCTCAAGGCGGTCTATTTGCACAGTTCTACACAAGATCTCTGCTAGAGAGAGAGTTTCTGGTGAAACGGGTCAAGGATCCACGGTCTCTAGAGGTGGCTTCACTCTCCGGCACTTCAAAAGGGAAAATCCTTCTCCCCCTGTACTGGATGGTTGTCTTCACGGATGCCAGCCTGTCCGGATGGGGAGGCATCCTCCGCACAGACATGCTCAGGCTGCCGATTAGTGTACTGCAACTGTGAGCGATCAGACTTTGTCTGGCTTGTTGGACAATCATCTGCAGGGATGTCCAGTACGAATTAATTCCGACAATGCCATGGCCGTGGTCTATATCAATAACCAAGGGGGCACAAGAGGTGTCCTGGTGGCTCGGTAAGTAGCCGACTTTCTAAGGTGGGCTGGCTGATTTGTTCCAGCCCTCTCAAACTTCTGCCACGAGTCCTGTGCAGGATTCAGGTAGAAGGGATTCCGGTCATTCTAGTGGCCCCAGACTGGTCTTGCCGGTCTTGGTATGCCGATCTGGTATAGCTGGTCGCCGATGCTCCTTGGGGACTTCCTCTCAGGCAGGATCTGCTGTCCCAATCTTCCATCCTGCTTTACAGTCGCTGGCTTTAACGGCTTGGCTTTTGGAATGCCAGGTGCTGAAGGATTGAGGTTTGTTTGAATCGGTGATTCCTATACTGTTAAAAGTTAGGAAAGCTGCCATTGTACGTGGTGGATGTACATTGCGTGGTGTGAGTCTCTTGGGGTTCATCCTCGCTCCTTCTCGATGTATCGGATCTTAACCTTCCTTCAATGGGAGGTTGAACAGAAATTGGCCTTGAGTACCAGGGCCAGGTTCCGTGCCATCCTGGAATCTTAATGTGGTGCTTTAAGCTCTACTGAAGCTTCTCTTTGAAAATATTCGGGAGGCTCCCTGCTTACGCTGCACCATTCTTCAACATTCTTTGGTGGCTATCACCTCTGCATGCAGGGTGTCGGAACTGACGGCATTATCCTGTCGTTCACCTTATGATGATTCAGAAAGATAAGGTGGTGCTTTGCCTCTGTCCGTCATTCCTTCCTATAATGGACTCTAATTGTCATTTAAATGAAGACATTGTGTTGCCTAACCTTTGTCCCAGGCCTTTACATCTGAAGGAAATTGCCTTGCATGTCTTGGATGTGGTCTGGGCAATTAGGGTGTGCCTGGCAGCTACAAAGTCTTTTTGGAAGTCAGACTCTCTATTTGTGCTCACGGGCGGACCTCACAAAGGGTTGTCCACTTCTTCTGCGACCATTTCCAGATGGATCAGACGGTGGTTTAGGCCTATTGCATAAGGGGTCAGGTTCCTCCTTTCCCTGTTTAGGTGCCCTCTACTAGGGCGCTTAGTGTCTCCTGGGCTTCCTGTCTTCAAGCGACAGTGACACTGGTTTGCAAGGTGGCCACCAGGTCGTCGATGCACACTTTTACAAAGTGGTTGAGTTGGCATCTGCGGATGCTTCTTTTGGCCGCAAGGTTTTGCTGGCTGCTGTTTAGAGGACCTGGTCCTCTTTTAGGGCGTATTGTTTTTCAGGTGTGCTCCAGTTGTTTATGATTGAGCTCTGTTACCTGGTTGGCTATGGTTAGTCTTGGGAATTTTTTTCTGGTGTTTTCCCACATGTTTAACACTTTGGGATCTCCCAATGGATAAGAAGAAGCAGGAGCTGTGTCCGTCAATGAACGAAAGAGAAAATGGGATTTTTGACTTACTGTAAAATGCATTTCTCTGATGTTCATTGACGGACACAGCATCCACCCCTCTGTCGAGTTGGCTTTCTTCTGACACTGCTTGTAACAAAACTGAGTGCCTATAGCTGAGAGTGGGTGTATACCCCCTGGGACTGCCCATAGACATAGTCCAGGTTTTTCCTGCCTAGTGTCCTACCCCTGTATGGGGCAATATAACCCAATGGTTAAGAAGAATCAGGAGCTGTGTCTGTCATTGAACATCAGAAATGGATTTTACGTTAAGTCAAAAATCCCATTTTTGAGTTGTCACTGGAATAGGGAAAATCTTTCAGTGGAGACAGTCCAAAGACAACTGGCGGAGAGAGAATATCCCTAAAGCTGGCTTCACATTCTACAATTTCCTTGTACAATTTTCCTTTAGATTTGCTAAAACCATATAAAATGAGGTCAAACCTAAACTCTTTCAAATTGTATGTACTCAGGCAGGCCCTTGCACTACATAATGTGTAGCCAGCTTTACAGCTGTACACACGTACCGATCGTCGGCATACAAACGTCGGCGGACGAAAGATCTGCCGATTGTACGCGTGTTAGTATGGTGCCTCCGACAGCTGTCTGCGCACAATCCGCGGACAAAAGTCTTTCTTGCAAACATGAAAATTTTTGTCTGCGGACACCAGAACGGACGATTGTTCGCCTGTCAGTACAGAATTCGGCCGACAGACCGCAGATTTGCAAGACTGGGCATGCTCAGAAAATTAAAAACACAGGGAAAGTTAACCATTACATGACATCACTTCTGCAGTCAGCTGAAGTCTGCAGACAAAATTCTTGTGCTGTCCTTGTGCTGTCTTTGCACTTTTCAACAGACACCGACATCCCGGGGAGAAAAGACGAACATTTGTATGCCGACGATCGGTACGTGTGTACGGGGCTTTACTTCCTGTTGTGTCTTGAGACACAAATGAAAGCAAAACTTCCTGATGGAATGCAGACAAAAAAGGTTTAACCATTCCCCACCATCCCAAACTACAGTCCTTTTTTTTTTTTTATAAACCTCTTGAATATAATCACTTTCTCAAAAAAAAATAAAAAATGTAGGAGGTGTGTCTAAAATGTTTGGTGAATGGTATCAGAAAACAAAGCAGAAGATACAAACAAATTACCTTTATTGGCCTTCAAAATCATCGCCATCCTTCACAACACAATTTTGGCAACATTCATAAAGCTTCGGAAAACTGTCAGCAAAGACCTCTATAGGAATCGATCACTGAACCGCTGTCACACATTCTTGCATTGCTGCCATGTGTGAAAAACTTGCGCCTTTCATTAAGCTCTTCAGGCGGCGAAACAAAGAAGTTAGCAGGGGAAGATGGTGAATTTGCCATTGCCCCTTGGATTCCGGATTGAACTGGTAGCACCAGGTCTCATCCCCTGTGACGGTGGTTGGCAAAAAAGATGAATCCTGGTCACACATGGTAACAAAGTTTCCAGAGGTTTCTATCCGTTTCGCTTTCTGTTCATCTGTCAGCTTGTGTGGCAGAAACAGATCTTCCGCTAACCCCTATCCTCACGAACGATGTTGCACACCGTGTCCTTGCTAATGCCCAATTCCTGCACCATCAATCGTAGAGTTAGAGGTCGATCTCGTGCCAGCATTTGTCACACTCGCTTGATAATGTCTGGGGTTCTTTTGGGGACGGCCGACTCAAACGCGGCTCATCCCCAGTCCTTTCCTTCCCGTCGCGAAAGTGTTTGAACCAGTCAGGAACACATTTTCTGCTCATGGCTTCTGTCCCGTATACTTGCAGCAACATTTTATGCATCTCCATCGCCGCTTTCCCCAATTTGTAGCAGAACTTGATGTTCACTCGTTGCTTAATTGCACTGTGACCCTACCTCTTATGGTTTGGGAACAGTGCCATGTCAAGCTGACCAAGATTTCCCATGGACAACAATATTAAAAACTGGGAGCAGTGCCATGTCAAGCTGACCAACATTTCCCATAGATGCCAATGTTGAAAACCCGGAGGAATGCCATGTCAAGCTGACCAAGATTTCTTATAGACCCCAATGTGTCTGTACTCGCGAGTGTACTAAAGTTAGGGTACGTAAAGCGGGGTGTGCCTGTATATCTAATTGGAGATCCATCCACTGCTCATTCTTACACTGAAGATTCACTATATGTATTCGAAAGTTGTCAGTGTTGTAATTATTTAGGGGTTATTGTATGGCCACTCCACCTGCAGTCTTAAATAGAGGTGCACAAACTGAACCAAGTCTTGACCTGAAGGGAACAGTACAGACTTCTCCCAGTTAAGATGAAAATCAGAATGTATACCAAACTTTTCCAAAAAATCTCTAAAAAATCTATAAATCTCCAGCAAATGAGAGATCGATTGGGATCTGCTAAATATAAGAGGGTGTTGTCGGCATTTAACAATACCCGTTCTTCCAGTGAGGGAATTTGGAGACCCTGGAATTGTGAACCAGAGTTGCCAAATACTTCGTCTCCAGGGCCAAGAGGATTGAGAACCGGGAACATCATGGTCTTTTTGCTCTGTATATCGAGGAAGGATTGGATATGTAATTGATAACCTTCATTGTAACCAATGGGTTTGTATAGAGACGTTTTAAATCCTGAACTAAATTAGGGCTAAAATTAAATGGGCACAAAGTGATGCAAGCATGTAGGGCCGCTCAATGCTATCAAACTACTTTTGAATTCCAAAGGAGACCATTACTTTTCACCCTCTCTGGACTTCAGCACTGCCCTCTTAGTCTTGTTTCATCCTCCATTGTCTGCCTTCTTCCTTTGTTCAATGAAATCCAGCATTACTGTACCCTCTGCCTGTAAGCCCAGGCTGTCATAGACACAAACCCTGAAGATGCATAATCACACTGGCCTGGGCTCACAGAAAGATAATGAAAAATATGGCACTCGGCATCATTGAGGACAGCACACCACCGTAGCACAGAACAGGAAGAGGACCATGTATATCACATGACTGGTTAGATGGCAGCTGGGAAACATAGATATGTATGCAGGTTAAAATTACATTGGGGGTAAGCAGATTGCAGTCTAATGCCCCTACCACATTAGTACATACATCCTTTCAATTTAATTTTTAGGAGGCTATTTTAACCAACTTCTTCCCAAGCCTATTCTGACACTTCTACATGTGAAAAATCTACTTTGTTTGCTAGAAAATTACTTAGAACCCCTAAACATTATTATTTTTTTTTTTTTTTAAGCATAGAACCTGTAGAATAAAATGGTGTGTGTTGCAATTGTTTTTGACACAGTTTTTGCACAGGGGTTTTTCAAATGCAATTTTTTGAAAAAAAAAAACACTTTCATTAATGAACAAAAAAACAGTAAAGTTATTCCAATTTCCTTTGGCTGAAAAGATCGATACTGGGATGATGCCTGTAAGTTCAGGCATCATCCCAGTAGAACCACTGAAACCCAAGGATGTACAGGAACGTCCTTGGGTGGGAAGTGGTTAAAGTAAATGTACCCCCAATCATTAAAATCTTCTACAAGATTTAGCATGTCACCATAACTTCAGAAGTCATGTTCAATTTTTGGAAATCTGCAACTTTCATTAAAAAAAAAAACCTTGATGTCTGAACAAGGGCCCCAAGCGTCCTTGTTTGAGAACACTTCCCATTGTAGCCAAGCAAGCTCTCTCCCGGTCATCTAAATATGCTCCTGCGTTGTCACCCTGTTAGAAGGTCTTTTGGTTGCGATAGCAAGTGGATGTTTCAGCACACGTTACATAGACATGGCCCACTATTGTCACCATGAGGAAACCTGCCCTTAGAAATGCCATACACTCATCACTGGAGTATATGCATGGAGACAGTAAATATCTGCAAAGAGATTGCTGTAGATTAGCAGCACTAAGCTGCAACAAAGGAGTATAAAAAAAGTGAAAATTATTTATGCTGCACAGGGGCCTCTTTAAAAAAAGTTAGTTGGACAAATGTCAAAAGCATTACAAAAAAAGCAATGAGCTGAATGTAGGGGACTTCTGCCAACATCCCAAGTTTGAACAATGTGCACAACTGTGCAGAGGAACACCTCTCAGGGACTTTCAGGGCAGAATCATAGAAAAAAGAAATCTGGTTTCTTAAAGGCAAGTTCAAATTTTTATTGGAGGTATGGAGTAAAAGGGAACCTTGGCCAAATAAGCGTATCACAGTGGACAACATATTTGCATAAAATAAAGAGACAATCTCATATATTCACATTGATACCCTTATACATCAAGATGTGCCCCACACGGCTGCCTGCCAATACTATACTTGCTTGAATGAATTCCGACATGTTTCGGAAGATTTGCTTCTTCAGGGAATATATTGGGTATAAGTGTTTCTAAAATACAATATGTTGTAATTAATGTAAAGGTATAGGAAAAATATACCTTCAAATACATACAATATATACAAGTGCATACAATAGGCTATTTTGTATATCTACTTACAATTGTTGAATAGGCCGACATTAACTAACATCATCGGGCAAGGAGGCACTGCATTGACCCCTTGTGTGTCCACAAGATCCCCTTACATGCTTGGCAAAATAACAATCTCCTTCGCTCAAGAGTGGTGTAATGGTGGTGGATGGATTAGAGGTCCTTGATAATTCCAATAAAAAGCACATGCTTTTCTGCCCTCTAAAGGTCGGGGGAGAACCCAGTGGAAACATTGCAAAAAAAAAAAAAAGAGGACTCACCAGCCTTGCACATTACCCAAGTGGTATCTTTAAAGTATAAGCTCACTTTTATAGAAAATCAGTAAGGTGATCTTACACTGGACCCCGTCCCGCCTGATCCCCCACTGTGAGACACCGGGTAGTCGCTTTACCGGTTCAGGGATTTTAAATCCTGGCTTTCTCACCTCTTCTCCAGTGCTGACAGGATGGGCTAGGCAGGTTCTGATTGGTCAGTGCCAACCAATTAGTATGCCTCCTATCCATGCACACTGAGAGGTACAGATAGGAGATTAAGCCATGGAGATTTGAAATTACTGGACTGGTGAAGCGGGAGACCCTATGTCTCACATCGGGGGATCGTGGGACTCCAGTATAGAGGGACTGGGGGGAGATGGGGAAGGGGGTCCAGTGTAAGCTCACCTTACAGATTTTCTGTGAACTTGCTCTTTAATAATACAATAAAAAGAGGTGTACTCAAAAACAACTAAGTGGTATAAGCGTATCTGAGTCCACAGTATACACAAAGCAACCAAGTCACCAAGACTAATTCAAGCAAGCCGGAGGACCTTCCAGATGGCTGACGCATTTCTCGAGGGGAGCTCCCCTCTGTCTAAGAATCAATGATTGGCTCTGAGGAGGAGGCGATCTCCCCTCAAAATGCGTCAGCCATCTGGAACGTCCTCCGGCTTGCTGAGATTAGTCTCGGTGACCTGGTTGCTTTGTGTATACTGTGTTTGTGAGTACCGGTATACTTTTTATTGGATTATTAAACACCACTTGCGTAATGTTCAAGGCTGGTGCACCCTCTCTTCTTTGTTATACATGTGAAAACGCCAATATGTAGGGGTGTATGATCTGTAAGTAAAGCTATTGAGTATAAAGTTATGGTAAAGCAGATTATGTATAGCTATTTATAGTAGTGTATAAAAAAAAATTGTATATATGTCATGAAAAATGGATGGGTCCAGGATATACTGCTCAAAAAAATGAAAGGAACACTTTGAAAACACATCAGATCTCAATGGGGAAAAATATCACGCTGGATATCTATACTGATATGGACTGGGTAATGTGTTAGGAACAAAAGGATGCCACATTGTTTGATGGAAATTAAAATTATCAAACTACAGAGGGCTTAATTCAAAGATAACCCGAAAGTCAAAGAAAACATGATGCAGCAGACTAGTCCATTTTGCTAAAGTTTAATTGCAGCAACTCAGAATGGTACTCCGTAGTTTGTATGGCCCCCCCTGTGCTTGTATGCATGCCTGACCACTTCGGGGCATGCTCCTAATGAGATGACGGATGGTTTCCTGGGGTATTTCCTCCAAGATCTGGATCAGGGCATCACTGAGCTCCTGAACCACACTGAGGTGCAACCTGGCTGTGTCGAATGGGCTGAAACATAATGTCTAAGAGGTGTTTTATTGGATTTAGGTCAGGCAAGCATGGGGGCCATTCATTGGTATCAATTCCTTCTTCCTCCAGGAACTGGCTGCATACTCTTGCCACATGAGGCCGGGCATTGTTGTGTACCAGTAGGGAACCCAAGATCAGCTGCACCAGCATAGGGTCTGACAATGGGTCCAAGGATTTCATCCCAATACCTAATGGCAGTCAGGGTCCTATTCTCTAGCCCAGTGTTTCTCAACTTTTTTTCAGTCAAGGCACCCTTTAAAAATTATGGACAATCTCGTGGAACTCCATTCTAAAATGTAAATGCTATTCTAATAATTTTACATGATGGAGCAACATCCACAAGTTGAAGTAGGACACTCAACATTAGAGGTGATTTATGCTTCCAAAGCAAATATACTTTTACAAACTAGGCCTGACTAGTATTCTAATGTTTCTCTTCCTCAGTTTTTCTCCATAAATCCGCTATTGTGACCCCCCACACTGATGGAAAGGGGCAGAGGAGGGTCAAAAAAGGATGCAATGCAGACAACTGACTACCGTCTCATCAACTGATGATGCCATTGGTCATTAGGAGGTGCTAGAAGGTTGTAATGGTGCACAATGAAAACCTGTGACTTGGAGCAACTAAAAAGGCAGCCTTCATCCACGCGCAAGCTTGTATACAACTTATGGGCACTTTTTAGGCATTTTGTCAAGGCACCCGAAAAAATCGCAAGGCACCCCAGAGTGCCTGAGCACCCTGGTTGAAAAAGGCTGGTCTAGCCTGTAGAGGTCTGTGCGCCCCTCCATGGATATGCCTCCCCAGACCATCACTGACCCACAACCAAACCGGTCATTCTGAATGATGTTACAGGCAGCATAACATTCTCCAGGGCTTCTCAAGACCCTTTCACTTCTGTCACACGTGCTCAGGGTGAACCTGCTCTCATCTGTGAAAAGCTCAGGGTGCCAGTGGTGGACCTGCCAATTCTGGTGTTCAATGGAAAATGCCAATCGAGCTCCACGGTGCCGGGCAGTGAGCACAGGGCCCACTAGAGAGCGTCAGGCCCTCAGGCCACCCTCATGAAGTCTGTTTCTGATTGTTTGGTCAGAGGAATTCACACCAGTGGCCTGCTGGAGGTCATTAAGTAGGGCTCTGGCAATGTTCATTCTGTTCCTCCTTGGGACTTTATATGAGGCAATGGTAGGCAGCTGATAAAAAGTATAATAATAGTATTTAATTGGTAATCCGATACATACAAACCATGGCATTTACAGCAGAAAAATACATATTGAAAAATAAACAAGCCAGTGTATATAAATTACACGCACAGCAGATGAATAACTACATCATTCCCAAAACTGACAGCATATCATACATAGAAACAAAATACTTAATGTAGTAGTAGTAGGGCTGCATTGATGGACACAACGCGTTTCATGCGTTAAACACATTTTCTCAGGAGTGGATGCAGGCCAGGGGTCTACAAAAAAAGTGTATACATGAGTATCTATGGAACAAATCCCAAAAACTAGGGGAAGACATGAAAATATATGATGACTTACGATTAGGCTCAAAGTTGGAATAGTATTGAGGGTGACAGGTGGCTGAGAAATATACTGTCCAACCCGGGAGCATGACCAGCGCAATCCAGAGCACCACCAAAGCTATTCCAGGGATGTGAGGTCCCCAACAAAAAAAGTAGAAAAGTATACATGCAGCAGCAAAAGAGTATGTCTGTCTGTAAAAATAATTTTTCAGCAGTGCCTTGCAAAAGTATTCGGCCCCCTTGAACTTTGCGACCTTTTGCCACATTTCAGGCTTCAAACATAAAGATATAAAACTGTAATTTCTTGTGAAGAATCAACAACAAGTGGGACACAATCATGAAGTGGAACGAAATTTATTGGATATTTCAAACTTTTATAAAAACTGAAAAATTGGGCATGCAAAATTATTCAGCCCCCTTAAGTTAATACTTTGTAGCGCCACCTTTTGCTGCAATTACAGCTGTAAGTCGCTTGGGGTATGTCTCTATCAGTTTTGCACATCGAGAGACTGAAATTTTTTCCCATTCCTCCTTGCAAAACAGCTCGAGCTCAGTGAGGTTGGATGGAGAGCGTTTGTGAACAGCAGTTTTCAGTTCTTTCCACAGATTCTCGATTGGATTCAGGTCTGGACTTTGACTTGGCCATTCTAACACCTGGATATGTTTATTTGTGAACCATTCCATTGTAGATTTTGCTTTATGTTTTGAATCATTGTCTTGTTGGAAGACAAATCTCCATCCCAGTCTCAGGTCTTTTGCAAACTCCATCAGGTTTTCTTCCAGAATGGTCCTGTATTTGGCTCTATCCATCTTCCCATCAATTTTAACCATCTTCCCTGTCCCTGCTGAAGAAAAGCAGGCCCAAACCATGATGCTGCCACCACCATGTTTGACAGTGGGGATGGTGTGTTCAGTGTGATGAGCTGTGTTGCTTTTACGCCAAACATAACGTTTTGCATTTTTGCCAAAAGGTTTGATTTTGGTTTCATCTGACCAGAGCACCTTCTTCCACATGTTTGGTGTGTCTCCCAGGTGGCTTGTGGCAAACTTTAAACTACACTTTTTATGGATATCTTTAAGAAATGGCTTTTTTCTTGCCACTCTTTCATAAAGGCCAGATTTGTGCAGTATACGACTGATTGTTGTCCTATGGACAGAGTCTCCCACCTCAGCTGTAGATCTCTGCAGTTCTTCCAGAGGGATCATGGGCCTCTTGGCTGCATCTCTGATCAGTCTTCTCCTTGTATGAGCTGAAAGTTTAGAGGGACAGCCAGGTCTTCGTAGATTTGCAGTGGTCCGATACTCCTTCCAATTGCAATATTATCGCTTGCACAGTGCTCCTTGGGATGTTTAAAGCTTGGGAAATCTTTTTGTATCCAAATCCGGCTTTAAACTTCTCCACAAAAGTATCTCGGACCTGCCTGGTGTGTTCCTTGTTCTTCATGATGCTCTCTGCGCTTTAAACGGACCTCTGAGACTATCACAGTGCAGGTGCATTTATACGGAGACTTGATTACACACAGGTGGATTCTATTTATCATCATTAGTCATTTAGGTCAACATTGGATCATTCAGAGATCATCACTGAACTTCTGGAGAGAGTTTGCTGCACTGAAAGTAAAGGGGCTGAATAATTTTGCACGCCCAATTTTTCAGTTTTTTATTTGTTAACAAAGTTTGAAATATCCAATAAATTTCATTCCACTTCATGATTGTTTCCCACTTGTTGTTGATTCTTCACAATAAATTACAGTTTTATATCTTTATGTTTGAAGCCTGAAATGTGGCAAAAGGTTGCAAAGTTCAAGGGGGCCGAATACTTTCGCAAGGCACTTTACATCCATCCAAGAGAAGCTAGACAAAAAGTCCACTTAACCACAATTATACAGTGAGCATACCTTGCACCAAGGAGCCTGTATCAAAGGGGAATGGAGTAACCAAATCCAGGGGAGTAAAGGCTGATTAACAGCCATGTGGCCTGTATAGTGTATTGGTGTAGCACATGGTATGTGGCGTCATCCGGTCCGCTGAAAGCTACACGGTGGCTGGAACTACCTGGGGGGAGGGGTGATGTCACACACTGCCCTGCCGCTGACATATTATGGGCACATATGCGTCATGAAGTTGGGCGGAAAGGGCAGAGGTGAGGCACAGCATTTAGCCCCCCTAATGTCGCAAGCATTCTCCAGCCCTCACAAATTCTGATCCTCTTTTTGCTTAGAGCATATTTATGGTCAAAATGGAAAATCATATATTTATTTCCACATTGGACTTCAATTACTTCTAGCCTACTCCTAGTTGGTAATATTATTTTGTAAAGACCCCCACACTTCCTTTAATTCTGTAATCCCTATTCACTACTATGCCCTGTGAGTAGGCACTGCTGTGTCACACATCCTGCCTTCTGAACTACAGAGGATGATGAGAGGAGGAGTTTCAGGAGGTGAAGTCAATACAAGAATCGGTGCTTTCAGGCAGCAAGGTACCATGAGATATGTAGTCCATAGAAATTGAAAGTAAACTACAGAGGAGAAACTGCAAAGCATTCAGGGAGTCTAGGAAGTTGTGGAAAGATACAGCCAGCAGACAGGCAGCACTCACAACATGAAAGGGAATTTTTCAAGTACGCTTATATTTTATTGTCAACAGTAACAATTTTTGTATTGTTATTACAATGCTGATGTTATATAATGAAAGTGTATGCTGTGACCATAAATTTCCTCTAATACCCTGATTTCCTATGATCAGCAGCGCAAGCTAGTGGCCATTTTGTGGTAAGTTTCCTGACTGAGTTATTTCAGAAAATATACTGCATCATGGCCACTAGATGGAGCAGACAATTATAGGAGATCACCATTCTAAGCAAAATATGGTCAGAATTTGTAAGGGCTGGGTAAACTTGTTCAGCTATTTTTTATATAAATATAAAAAAAATGTTTTTTGTTTCTCTATTATTCATTGACAGATACAGCTCCTGATTCTTTCTAACCATTGGGTTATACTTCCCCCTACAGGAGTAGAACACTAGGCAGGAAAAAGCTTGACTGCGCCTATGGGCAGTCCCAAGGGGTATACTCCCACTTCCTGCTATAGGCATTTAGTTTTATTCTGCCCAGTCAGAAGTAAGGACCCAGTTCCTTGCTGGAATCTCTGGTCCTGGCAATCTTTTCATTTTAAATGGAATTTCTTTCTTCTGCACTTGTCCCCAGATCACTTACAGGGTCTTTTGTGGGGCAGTGCAAGACTTGTTATTTCAAGGGGTGATTGTTCTGGTTCCAACTTCAGAATATTTTTAAGGGTTTTTTTACTCAAACCTCTTTACAGTCCCCAGGAAGGAAGGCACGGTACGTCCAATTCTGGACCTCAAGGCGCTAAGCTGCTTTGTGCAAGTACATAAGTTCCGCATGGAGTCCATTCACATGGTAGTAGCATCCCTACATCAGGGGGATTTCTTCTCACTTCTATCGACATCAAGGACGCCTTCCTGCACATTCTAATATGTGCTGGTCACCAGCGCTGCCTTCGTTTTGCTGTGGACGAGGAGCATTATCTGTTTTTTGTCGCTGACCTTAGGTCTCACCTCCGCACCTCGGGTCTTCACAGGATTGTTGGCCCAGGTGTTGGCATTGTTTGAGTCAGCGAGAGATCGCATTACTGGGGTACCTGGACGATCTTCTGCGAGCAGAGTCTCTGATGGATTATTGGAGATTGGAGTTCAGTGGGATCCTGAACATTCAGCAGTCTGCTTTGGTTCTGTCCACAAAAATCGGCCTATCTGGATTTGACTCTGGACTCAGCCTCAGCCAGAGTGTTTCTTCCTCGGGAAAAATTCCAGACATCGCAGAAGGTAATTCAGCATGTGCATGCAATTCCGGGCTGTGCAGGATTCAGGCAGATGAGATTACAGTCATTCTAGAGGCTCCAGACGGGTCTCGCCGGTCTTGGTATACCGATCTGGTACGGCTGGTCACCAATGCTCCTGGGGGACTTCCTCTCAGGGAAGATCTGCTGTCCCAAGGACCAATCTTCCATCCTGCTTTACAGTCACTGGCTTTAACGGCTTGGCTGTTGAACACCAGGTGCTGAAGGGTGGAGATTTGTTTGAATCGTTGCCTCTAGGAAGATCTACCATCGTACGTGGAAGACATACATTGCGTGGTGTGAGTCTTTTGGGGTTCATCCTCCCTCCTTCTCGGTGGATCGGATCTTAACCTTCCCTCAAAGGGGGGCTGAACAAAAATTGGCCTTCGGTACCATCAAGGCATCAAGGGCCAGATATCGGGTTTTGGCAGTCTTTTTCCAATGACCTTTGGCCACACACTCCCTGATGCGTACCTTTTTCTTCAGGGTGTCCGACATTTGGTTTCTTCAGTGCAGGCTCCGTTGCCGTCCTGGAATCTTATGCGGTGCTCTACTGAAGCTTCTCTTTGAAAATATTCGGGAGGTTTCCCTACTTATATTGCCCCAGAAGGTGGCCTTCTTTGGTGGCTATCACCTCAGCATGCAGGGTGTCAGAACTGATGACGTTAACCTGTCATTCAAATTATGGTGCTTCACAAGGATAAGGTGGTGCTTTGCTCCTGTCCGTCATACCTTCCTAAGGTGGTCTCTCACTGTCATTTGAATGAAAACATTGTGTTGCCTTCTCTGTGTCCCAGGCCTAAACATCTGAAGGAAATTGCCTTGTATGTCTTGGATGTGGTCCGGGCAATTAGGGTGTACCTGGCAGCTACGGAGTCTTTTGGGAAGTCAGACTCTCTATTTGCGCTCACAGACGGAACTCACAAAGGGTTGTCAGCTTCTTCTGCGACCATTTCCAGATGGATCAGACAAATGGTGATTTAGGCCTATTGCATCAGGGGTCAGGTTCCTCATTTCCCTGTTTAGGCGCACTCTACTAGGGCACTTAGTGTCTCCTGCACTTTCCGTCTTCAAGCGTCAGTGACGCAGGTTTTCAAAGGCGACCACACAAAGTTTTTTGTGGATGCTTCTTTTGGTCGCAAGGTTTTGCTGGCTGCTGTTTAGAGGACCTGGTCCTCTTTGAGGGTTTATTGTTTTTCAGGTGAGCTCCAGTTGTTTATGGTTGAGCTTTATGTTACCTGGTTGGCTATAGTTAGCCTTGGGAATTTTTTTCTGCTTTTTTCCCACCCCATTTGTTTAACACTGCTTTGGGACGTCCCAATGGTTAAGAAGAATCAGGAGCTGTGTCTGCCAATGAACGAAAGAGAAGATGGGATTTTTGACTTACCGTAAAATCCATTTCTCTGATGTTCATTGACAGACACAGCACTTACCCCTCTGTGAAGTTGGCTTTCCTCTGACACTGCTTGTAACAAAACTGAGTGCCTATAGCTGAGAGTGGGCATATACCCCCTGGGACTGCCCATAGGCGTAGTCAAGCTTTTTTCTGCCTAGTGTCCTACTTCTGTAGGGGTCAGTACAACCCAATGGTCAAGAAGAATCACAAATTGTCCGTCAATTAACATCAGAGAAATGGATTTTACGGTAAGTCAAAAATCCCATTTTTGCTTACTTACTCTCATTCAGGTAGGCTTTAGATCTACATTAACCCATCAATATAGTTTTGTGGGAGGGAAGCTGCACATTACATGGAGGACAAACTCAATGCAGGTAGAATGAAAACCCGGGGCCCTGAGTTGCAATACAGGAGTGTTGGCAATCTAACCACTGCACTGCCTATGTCTATAATAAAACCAGATCCTTCTCTTCTGCATGTGCCCCTTTGCTTTTCTATTCATGGGTTAAATTTGACAGCATAGAGAAGATGCATAATCCTACCAAAGTGATTCTCCCTCCAAGTACCCAATTAAGAATCCGGCTCTTGCGGCCCAAGTGAAGAGAAAGCAATATCTCAGAAAGAATACACTGGAGAAGAGATTTTCCTATTCCACAGAAAGTGTGCTCGGTTATGTGTGCACAATGGGCCTTATATGCTCTTCATTCTTCTACAAAGGTTAAGATGGCTTTATTAGTAAGCTGCAGATATTTATGTTCCAGTTATGTATCCTCAGGAGCTGTGCAGCCTGTAAAGAGCCCAATGAAAGGAAGCCAGTGGGGGATCAGCGTGTTCGGAGGGGGTCTCTTTTTGTGTCTTTTTATAAACTCACCCTTTACTTAATTTCCTCACTGCTAGGCCTGTCCCAGTTAATAAATGTAATTGTCGTCTTTCATGAAAATACTATTATCCTGATCACACGTTACAGTGGCAAAGCGCTTCTCTCTTTAAACACAGAGACTCTCGCCTCTAATTATTCCCCTATCAAGTGGCCGCGGCACAATAGAGCTGCGTGTCAGGAGGCGCGAGCTACGAGAGGCAGGCAAGCAGGGAACAATGCCTAGATTACACATTAATTTCCTGCTGAACACTCAAACAATTTGCTATCTTTAAAAGATGAAGGGGAGAGAGAAAATCTTCCCAGCTACGTCCATTTGAAGCTCAGGGACTGTCAGGAACATAATACTGCCGGTAGTTTCATACCAATGAAATCTTCAGATGTGTTAGATGACATCTTAGATGTTACCATTTTAGTGTGTGCCCTGTTATCTTCTGCTAGGGGCAATATGATGGAATAAGAGTTGTGTAGAACAGTGCTGGGTAATGGGCAGGCCAGGGGCCATGTATGGTCTTCCGGTGCTACCTAGGCTTCCCTTCGGACTATGTTACATGGTATATTATTGAGAGAGAATTTCATTGCTGCCTACAAGAGAATTGCAACAGTGCTGTGCATATGTGTTTTGCCCAATGTCTAGTGACATTTCATTCTACTAAGCCCTGCCCCCTTCCAGCCTATTCCTGCACCATCCTTCCAAGCCCTGCCCTTTTTTTCCACCAATTTTTTTTTTTTACCCTTTTTTTCTTTGCAAAGCTCTGACCCTTCGTTCCAAGCCTTACCTCTTTCGCAACAAACACTACCTTCTTCCCACTAAGCCCTGCCTTTTCAACTGCACCCCACCCACTTCTCACCAAGCTTTCCCCCTTCCTACCAAACCTTGCTTTTCTCAAAACCCTGTCATGTTGCAACCAAGCCTTTCCCCTTTTTAACAAGCCCTGCTTCTTTCCTATCAAGGTATGTTCCTTTTCCACCAAGCACTATCTCTTTCTCATCAGGCTAGTTCCCTCTCCCACCATGCACTACCTATTTTCCTTCAAGCTTTGCCCCTCCTCAACCAACCCCTATCTCCTTCCCAACAAGCATTGCCTCCTTCCCACCAGCCTCTTTCCCAAATTTTGGGTTGTCCCCAGAACAGAAATAGTGGGGATATCTTCCAATGAGAACACTAGTTCTGTTGACCCTGGTGACATCCCTCACTTTAGCGGGATTTTCTTTCCCTTCCTGTTTTTGTCCTATGGGACAGGAAGTGAAGGGGAAATCTCACCAATCGGACATAGATGACAAAAATAAACCTTCTCTATCCAAAATGGGGGAGGGGGGGTTGCCTTTAGTTCTCAAACCCTGCCCCAGCCTCCTGGAACTCTACCTTAATTCTTGTAGGAGCCCCAGTCTGTGCTCTTTGTCTATAGTAAATTTGGGCCTAGCCTTGCTATTTACAATTGTCCTGCTGATGGCAAATTTTACACTGCTGTTAAATCAGTTTTTTTTTCTAGTTCTTGTGGTAAAACACTTGTCTGTACCTTATTTTTCTAGTACATTTTGGCCAACTCTACCTCATTAAAGTTGCTGGCCAATTTTATACTGCTATATCATCTACGGCCTCCTAATTCTTAAGGAGGAGCTCCATTCTCCTTCAGAGCTACAAATACTGAAGCTGCTGACTTTTAATATTGGGACACTTACCTGCTCAGGAATCCAGCAGTGTCCTTACCTGAGACGATTTTTAATCGACTCTTGGGTGCTGCCACCACCAATTTGGCTAAAGGAAGCCGGCAGTGAAGCCCTGGGGGTTCACAGCCGGTTCCTTACAGCACCTTTGCGAAGCGCGTTGCGCTTTGTGAATGGCTGGCGATGGGGGAAGGAGGAGATGGGCCGAACTTCCGGCTGAGTTTGCTGCAACTAAAGCCTCATACACATGCAAAGATTATCAGCCGACCGGTCGTCCGTCTTTTGTCCAGAGTGGTTTTTTGTTGGTTGGAATGTGCCTAGACTGCACACGAATTTTCTCGCCAGACAAAATTCTACTTCAGAAGTGATGTCATGTGTTGGTTTGCTTTCTTTGTGTTCTTTCTTCTCTGAGCATGCCCAGACTGCTCATTAGATTTTTCCCTGTCGAAATCTGTACTGACTGCACGAAAATCGGCTGTGTTTTGACGGGGGACAAAAATTTTATAGCCTGCACACCAGATTTTTTTCGGCCGAAAAGTCGGAGTCAGTTGTCGGAAGCATCATACTAACAAGCCGAAAATCGGCAGATCGGTCGTTGGACGAAAATTCCCTGCTGATTTTCGACACGTGTGTACGAGGCTTAAGTCAGCCAGAAGTGGGAGCAGTTTTTTGTCAAAACCATGTACCCGCCATGGCACCCGAAAGGTGCCAAATATGGCAGGAGGCAAAAAAGTAGAGCTTCCCCTTTTGGGTGGAGTTCTGCAGCAATGAGAGCTTGATAGAAAGTGGTCAGCTAGAACAAGGACAACCACAGCAAGCTATTGGCCAATTTCAATCAGCCAGTCAAAGCACGCCTAATCCTGCATGCTAAAAAAAAATCATGTGTTGCTGTTAAAGCCACCTAAAAAAAGCCTTTTTTTTTTCTAAACTGAAATAATTCAGATTGGGAATCTGGCACTGTATGTAAGAAAAGCTAATTGGAAAAGTAAAAAATACACCATACACTGTCAATGAGACTATTTGTGAACTCTTCCATAACACTACGTACAGTTTTAAGGCATCCCGCAAGCATGTATTTCAAGAGAAATTCCACTTTTATGGAAAAAAAAATAGCAAAAAAAAAAAAATACAGCATATACAAATACAGCCACATTGTAATTGCATGTTTTATTAAAAAATGATCTTTCAATTTCAATTTGCAGCACTGTAATTTTCTGTAAAATTCAATGCAATATGGCTACCTGGAGACGTTTACCCCCAGAGATGTAATTTCCTAATTAGTGATTGGCTCACTGATACAATTTAGATTTTAGTCATTCTCTGCAACACAAATGCCATTTTTAGTGAGAAAAATCCCAAAGGGTTGCAGACAATGAATTTTCCTCATTAGAAGTGCATCAGCTAATAATAATGGAAAAGTCACTCCCATTCATATTCACTCTGCAGACAACAAACAGCTTTTTCTACAGAACAGTAACAGGTAGGAATCTGCAACATAGGTTGTTAAAAGTCCTGAATTGTACACTGATCACCCAGCAGGGATTGTTTTTTCTCAAAAAAGTGGAGTTCCTCTTTGACCACTTCAGCTCCGGAAGACACTAACTGATGCTGAAGGGAAACTGACTAACTGCCACTGACATCACTAGAGACACTAATACAGTGCTAATAATATGCACTGTCCCTGTACTAATGACACTGGCTGTTAAGGGGTTAACATCTAGGGCAATCAAGGGGTTAAATGTGTACTTAACAATGTATACTGAGTGGTCTTTTCACTAAGCAATGTGCTGGTTTTTACAGGGAGAAAAAAAAAAACAGCACATCGCTGCTGACAGCGGAGAGCCCGGTGTTGTTTACCTACACAGGGCAATCTTCTGTCATTTTCTCAGCCGATCAGCGGGTTCTGATTTGAAGAGTTCCATTGCTGACAATAGGGTGCGACTTGTCATTTGATTTGGAACTGTCAAAAGGCACGACAAGTCATACCGGTGTGAACAGGGCTAAAATTATCAGAATTTAATTATGTAATGAGGGTGGTTTTACTAAAAGTGGTGCACACAGAATCTGGTGCAGCTGTGCATAGTAACCAGTCAGCTTCCAACTTCAGCCTGTTCAGTTAAGCTTTGATAATAAAGCCTTAAAGCTGAAGGCAGTTTTAGTAAATCTCTTCCAATTCATCATCCCATAGCCGTCAATTAGAATCTCCTGAAGTTTAAATAAGATTTGCTGAACCCTTTACATATTGAACCTGAATTGATTCCCCCATCACCACTCATACATTACAGCAATTTGGATGGAACCTAAACCTTTAGGAACCGTTGCTGGAACAGACTAATCTTTTGGAGTATCTGGGTGTAGTCCTGGACACAACTCAGGCCAGAGTGTTCCTTTCACAGAAGAAACCTAAGACTTTAACCTCCCTGGCGGTATTCCTGAGTGTGGCTCGGGGTTAACTTTCAGAACCAAAAGCGGTAACTCCAAGCCACACTCGGGATTACCCCAGAATCACACTTACCTTCCCTGCGATCCCGCGCCGCGAACCCCTGCCGTCCTCACACTCTCTCCCCCCTCTGTGCTCGCAGAAGCCGGCACCTGTCTTCCAGTTCCCTTCCCTGCGAGCGTTGTGACACGGGGGGGGGGGTGGAACCGGCGGCAAATTCAAAAGTGTAAATGCACTAAATGACATGATACAAAGCTGTGATCCTAACGGATTACACTGTATCATGCCATTTCAGGACAGGATTTCACCTGGTGACTTCTCCAGTGCCCTGCCTGTGCTTTTCCAGTGCTTTGTGCCTGGAAAACTTTGAACGACCATGGCGTCCAAAAAGCATTTTTTTTTTTTTTGCGCAAAAGCGCTTTTAGACAAACTGGAAAACAGCGACAGCGAAACAGAGTTACTTGAAGAACTGAGCGATAGCGATTCGTGAGAAAATTCGTCATCCGGTACGGAAAGTAACGACAGCGACGATTCTGATGTCTCTTTCTGGCACATAGCTTGTGGAATTTGGGAAGTATATCAAATGATTCTTCAGAATTTCCAACGGAGCTATGTGCCAGAAAGAGACATCAGAATTGTCGCTGACATCACTTTCTGCAGTTACACTACTCAGCAACACACAGCAGGATAGGTAGGTTACAGCCTTATAAATGCAAAGCATGTTTGTGCTGCTATGGTCGCATGTGATCTCTCCCCCTCCAGCCACAACAGGAGATAAACATATTGCCCTTACTTGCTTTATGTAATCATTACTGAACTGTAGACACATGCCCATAATTATATATTTTACCTGCTGTTCTCTGCTGTAATTCAGTATTATAAATATTCCTCTTCCTGCTGTAGTTTTGAGATCCTTCTAACAGCAATCAGTGCTTGTATGGTGCATGTAAGCACATCCCTAGCCACAACACCGAAAGAAAGAGCTAAAACATGCTGCTTTACATCAACATGTGGCACAAAAAAATATGGGCATAGGAAAAAAACAAAAAAGTGCAACGCTAACTTACTAATCAATAACACAATTATTGGGGAAACCTTCTAATGTGTGGAAATCTCAATAAACTTCAATATTACCACAATACTGGTCTCTGTGATATGTAACGTCACATATAATACACATCACACTATAAATAAGACTTAAAAAATTAAACATTGCAGGGATGGTGGAAACCCTTCTTACAGATATTTAGAAGTGGACGGTGTCCACTCCTTCAGTGCCCATAAGTGCAGCCCCATCATTGCCCATCAGTGTAGCCACATCAGTGCTCATAGGTGCAGCCTCACCAGTGCCACCTCAGTGCCCATCAGAGCAGCATATAAGTGCAGCCTCAGTGCTTTTTATTCATTCCCATCATCAGTGTAGCCTCATTTGTGCCCATCAATGCAGCTTATCAGTGCCACCTTAGTGCAGCCTCACAGTGCCCATCAGTGCAGAATATCAGTTTAGTCTCATCAGTGCAGCCTATCTGTGCCCATCAGTGCAGATTTATCAGTGCAGTCTCATCAGTGCAGTTTATCAGTGTCCATAAGTGCAGCCTCATCAGTACCCATCAGTGTAGCAGGGATCGTTAGGAAAGCTGGCCAAATCACACAGAGCAGGGATCTCCCGCTGTGACACATCTTGTAGGTGAAACGCCAGCCGCATTAAGGTCCCGCCTCCTGAAGGCGGGACTTTACAGCGGCCAACGTTTCACCTACAAAATGTGTTACAGCGTGAGATCCCCGCTTTGTGTCATCTGGCCAGCTCTCCAACGATCCCCGTGCAGCAGTGACAGATGGCTGATGGGAGGGTGGCGGCTGGCAGCGCGTGCCAAGACCGGTGGCTGGGGGAACAGGAGGAATAGCAGCCACCGGTCTTACAAACAGGAAAAAACTGGGGATTAACGGTTTTACTTCAAAATCATCAGACTATTACAAAGGAACAACTAAGCTAAGAAAAAGATGAATGGCATAGTCGGTGAAGAGATCAGCAACAAGGACATAGAAAAAAGTGTTTGCCCAGAGTTCTCCCTTAAGGTTCAACCCCCCAGTCCAGGAGTCATCTGACTCTGTTTTGCATGATAGTCTTAGGACTGGTGTTAGCCTTCTTCAAGGCAATTCCATTTGTCCAGTTTTACTCCAGAATTCTGTGACACAGCGTTTTGTTGTCGGGGCACAAGACCATCTGGCCTCTAGACGACCAAATTTTTATGTCACCAAGACACAAGTTTACCCTGGTTTGATGGCACAGGAGTTGGAGGAGCCCTTCCTTCAAGTCTTTAGAGGATCCTTGGATAGAAAACTGGTTACATGGGCGTGTCCAAAAGGTGGTGATAAATAACGCGTACTCAGACTGGTCTGGAGTGGTAAGTGGGGTCCCCCTGGGCTCAGTCCTGGGACCAATTTTGTTCAATTTATTCATCAATAACATAGAGGACGGAATCAGTAGCTCAATCTCGGTTTTTGCAGATGACACAAAGATATGCAAGGCAATAACATCTCATCAAGATATAGAAATATTACAGAAAGACCCGAACAAAATAACAGAGTGGGCAACTACATGGCAAATGAGATTTAATGTACAAAAGTGTAAGGTATTACACTTGGGGGCAAAAAACATAAACGCAAATTATGCTCTGGGGGGAACCTCTGGGGAAATCCAGAATGGTGGTTCTAGTGAAAGATAGACTAAGTAATAGCATGAAATATCAAGCTGCAGCTGCCAAAGCTGGCAGAATATTAGCATGCATAAGTAAGGGGATATATTCTATAGACAAAGCTATAATCCTACCACTTTATGAAACCCTGGTCCAGCCACATCTGGAGTATTCTGTCCAGTTCTGGTCGCCAATCCTCAGAAAGGATGTGCTGGAACTGGAAAGAGTCCAAAGAAGGGCAACTAAACTAATAAGGGGATTGGAGGACCTTAATTATGAGGAGTGATTACAAGCGCCTAATTTATTCTCCTTGGAGAGGAGACGCTTGAGAGGGGACATGATAGCGATTTACAAATACCTCAATGGCGATCCCAGCATAGGTAAAAAATGATTTAGTCTTAAGGAGTGCAAGAAGAAACGTGGCCACACAATGAGATTAGAATAGAGGTGGTTTAACCTTAAGCTGCGTATGGGGTTCTTCACTGTAAGGGCTGTGAGAATGTGGAACTCTCTTCCACAATTGGTGGTAGCTGCAGGGAGTATGGCTACTTTTAAAAGACTCTTGGACCTGCATCTCACAGATCACAACATTCAGGGTTATGGGAAATGATCAGGCCACTGACACACATACACACACACACACACACACACACCTGTACAGGTTGAACTGGATGGACCAATGTCTTTATTCAACCTCAACTACTATGTAACTATGTAACTAACCGTGAATACCAGCCTGTCAGGCTTGGGAGGAGAGCATCCTGTCACTGCAGGTGACTGGATGGTTAGAGAAGTCTTGTCTCCCAATCAACATCCTGCAGCACTGGAGGGTCATCTGATATGGATTTAGAGTCGGATAACACCACTGCAGTGATGTACCTCAATCAAAGAGGAGCCAAAGGTCCCACCATGGCAAGAAGGGTAGATCAGATCCTGTCCTGGGCAGAACTTCGCACTCCAGCCTAGCCAGCTGTGTACATTCCAGGCACGGACAATTGGCAGGTATATTTCCTCAGCCAGCAGTGTCTGAAAGCATAGGGAGAGGTCCCTTCACCAGGACATATTCCAGGACCTGTTTCTTGAGCTTTTCGACATCGGGCAACTGTTTCTCAGATGTGCAAGGCTGCCATCTTTTCTTCTGTTTACAAATTCTCAAGATTCTAGTAGGTGGTTTCAGCCTCATCTGATGTCAGCTTCAGGCATACCGTACTTCAGATGGCTCTTTATCTTGGGTCTGTTTGTTTGCTGTGTTACCCATCCCTCATTTGGACTGCTTTTGGACAGCCTGTAAATTTAAGACTCCCCATGTTCCTCAAATGAAAAAAAAGAAAATGGGATTTCTCTTTCGCTCATCGATGGACACGGCGCTCCATAAATCACAACTAGTGGGTTACATTGCCTCCTCCAGTAGTAGGACTAGGCAGAACAAAAGACACCTGGCTACGCCCATGGGCTGTCCTCAGCTTGGTATATAACCTCCCTCTCTGCTCTAGGTAATCAGTTTTAATCTGCCTAGTCGTTCAATGTTGCAAGTTATGATTTATGGAGCGCTGTGTCCGTCGATGAACTCAGAGAAATAGATTTTACGGTAAGTACAAAAAATCCAATTTTTTGTACTCGCCAGGAACAAAGTGTTGTCACCCCATACCAAAGAGTTTCTGAAAATGAACCTTTATGGCAGTAACAACAAGTAAAGTCTGCAGATTTAAAAAGATTGTCAACTACTGAAACTACAATACCGTGTTGAAGCTTATTTGAAATTTCAGTGAACTGGTACCAGTTCACAGTTGTCTTCTTACTTTACAGTTTATAGAAAGACATTGGTCCTCCACGTGTGCGCATTGCGCTGCTGGTGGAAAATTAGTTACAGGAATCTGGAGCAGTGAATTAACATCAAATTTTGCGTTAAAATTGTAAAAAGTGCGATTGAAACTTTAGCTCTGTTACAACTAGCTTATGGTGAACATTCTATGAATGAACCAAGTGTTTTTGAATGGCTTAAGGGGTTTAAGAAGGGGCGGGAAGATGTCCACGATGATGCAAGAAGTGGGCAGCCAAATACGCAAAGGACGGGTGAAAATGTGGACAGAGTGTGAACCCTTGTACGCTCAATTCGCAGTTAAAGCTAACCATACATTACACAATTTTCCTTTTTAATTTCCTTTAGATTTACCTTGAACTATACAGTATAGTACAAGGGCCTGCCTGATTGCATACAAATTAAAAGTGTTTAGGTTTGACCTCATATTATATAGTTTTGGTAAATCTAAATCTATAAAAATTGTACAAGAAAGTTGTATAATGTATGGCCAGCCTGAGCAGGTTCTAACAAAGGATTTGGGAATGAGAACGATTTTCGAAAAGATGGTGCCTTGAATCTTGACAGAAGATCAGAAAGAACGTTTTATCTGAACTTTTGAAGAATGCAGAAATGTTTGATAGTGCTAAACCCGGTGATGAAACATGGTGTTTCCAGTATGATCTGGAAACAAAACACCAGAGCATGTAATGGAAAACAAAGAATTCATCTCACCCAAAGAAAGCATGCATGTCTAGTTCTCAGTTCAAAACCATACTGGTGTGTTTTTTTCACAAGGGGAGGGTTCACTACGAGTTCATAGAACATAGTACAACACTCAACTAACATTGTTACTTGGAAATTCCGAAAAGGTTATGGAAATATCAGTGGCGGAACTACCAGGCTAGTTGCGACTGTGCGATGGCCTAGGTTATAAGAAGATTGCCAAGACCCTGAAACTGAGCTGCAGCATGGGGCCAAGATCATACAGTGGCTTAAAAGGACAGGTTCCAGGGAGAACAGGCCTCGTCATGGTCGACCAAAGGAGTTGAGTGCACATGCTCAGCGGTTGTCTTTGGGAAATAGACATATTAGTGCTGCCAGCATTGCTGCAGAGGTTGAAGGGGTGGGGGGGTCAGCCTGTCAGTACTCAAACTATATGCCGCACACTGCATCAAAATAGTCTGCCTGGCTGTCGTCCCAGAAGGAAGCCTCTTCTAAATATGATGCACAAGAAAACCCGCAAACAGTTTGCTGAAGACAAGCAGACTAAGGACATGGATTACTGGAACCATGTCCTGTGGTCTGATAAAACCAAGATACTTTTATTTGGTTCAGATGGTGTCAAGCGTGTGTGGCGGCAACCAGGTGAGGAGTACAAAGACAAGTGTGTCTTACCTACAGTCCAGCATGGTGGTGGGAGTGTCATGGTCTGGGGCTGCATGAGTGCTGCCGGCACTGGGGAGCTACAGTTCATTGAGGGAACCATGAATGCCAACATGTACTGTGACATACTGAAGCAGAGCATGATCTCCTCCCTTCGGAGACTGGGCTGCAGTCCAGTATTCCAACATAATAACGACCCCAAACACATCTCCAAGATGACCACTGCGTTGCTAAAGAAGCTAAGGGTAAAGGTGATGGACTGGCCAAGCATGTCTCCAGACCTAAACCCTATTGAGCATCTGTGAGACATCCTCAAACAGAAGGTGGAAGAGCGCAAGATCTCTAATATCCACCAGCTCTGTGATGTCATCATGGAGGAGGGGAAGAGGACTCCAGTGGCAACCTGTGAATCTCTGGTGAACTCCATGCCCAAGAGGGTTAAGGCAGTGCTGGAAAACCATGGTGGCCAAACAAAATATTGACACTTTGGGCCCAATTTGGACATTATCACTTAGGGGTGTACTCGCTTTTGTTGCCAGTGGTTTAGACTTTAATGGCTGTGTGTTGAGTTATTTTGAGGAAACAGCGAATTTACACTGTTAGACCCCGTTCACACTGGGGCGACCGGTCAGGCGACCTGGTCGCCTGACAGGTCGCCGTAGGTCGCCTGCCATAGAGAAGCTGTGGACCCGTTCTAATAGGAGCGACACAAGTCGCTCCGACTTAGAAAAAGGGTCAGGAGCTTCTTTGGGGCGACCTGGAGCGACCTGCATTGACTTCAATGTTATGAAGTCTGTGCTGCGCGCCGCGACCTGTGAGGTCGCCCCGGCAAATCGGATCGCCCCAGTGTGAACGGGGTCTTATACAAACTGTACACTCACTACTTTACATTGTAGCAAACTGTCATTTCTTCAGTGTTGGCACATGAAAAGATAGAATAAAATATTTACAAAAATGTGACGGGTGTACTCACTTTTGTGAGATACTGTATAAGGATTTGTGCATTGTGTGTATACCAAGCCTCATTTGTGCCTATATGTACTGTATATAAGGATTTGTGCATTATTTGAATACCAAGCCTCATTTGTGCCTATATGTACTGTATATAAGGATTTGTGCATTATGTGAATACCAATCCTCATTTGTGCCTATATGTACTGTATGTAAGGATTTGTGCATTATGTGAATACCAAGCCTCAGTTGTGCCTATATGTACTGTATATGAGGATTTGTGCATTGTGTGCATTATGTGAATACCAATCCTAATTTGTGTCTATATGTACTGTATATAAGGATTTGTGCATTATGTGAATACCAATCCTCATTTGTGCCTATATGTACTGTATATAAGGATTTGGGCATTATGTGAATACCAAGCCTCATTTGTGCCTATATGTACTGTATATAAGGATTTGTGCATTATGTGAATACCAGGCCTTATTTGTGCCTATATGTACTGTATATAAGGATTTCTGCATTATGTGAATACCAAGCCTCATTTGTGCCTATGTGTACTGTATATGGGGATTTGTGCATTATGTGAATACCAAGCCTCATTTGTGCCTATATGTACTGTATATGGGGATTTGTGCATTATTTGAATACGAAGCCTCATTTGTGCCTATATGTACTGTATATAAGGATTTGGGCATTATGTGAATACCAAGCCTCATTTGTGCCTATATGTACTGTATATGGGGATTTGTGCATTATTTGAATACGAAGCCTCATTTGTGCCTATATGTACTGTATATGGGGATTTCTGCATTATGTGAATACCAAGCCTCATTTGTGCCTATATGTACTGTATATAAGGATTTGTGCATTATGTGGATACCAGGCCTCATTTGTGCCTATATGTACTGTATATAAGGATTTGTGCATTATGTGGATACCAGGCCTCATTTGTGCCTATATGTACTGTATATAAGGATTTGTGCATTATGTGAATACCATGCCGCATTTGTGCCTATATGTACTGTATATGGGGATTTGTGCATTATGTGAATACCAAGCCTCATTTGTGCCTATATGTACTGTATATAAGGATTTGTGCATTATGTGAATACCATGCCGCATTTGTGCCTATATGTACTGTATATGGGGATTTGTGCATTATGTGAATACCAGGCCTCATTTGTGCCTATATGTACTATATATAAGGATTTGTGCATTATGTGAATACCATGCCGCATTTGTGCCTATATGTACTGTATATGGAGATTTGTGCATTATGTGTATACCAGGCCTCATTTGTGCCTATATGTACTGTATATAAGGATTTGTGCATTATGTGAATATGAATCCGAATTTGTGCCTAAATGTACCGTATATGGGGATTTGTGCATTATTTGAATGCCATGCCTCATTTGTGCCTATATGTACTGTATGTAAGGATTTGTGCATTATGTGTATACCAAGCCTCATTTGTGCCTATATGTACTGTATGTAAGGATTTGTGCATTATGTGAATACCAATCCTCATTTGTGCCTATATGTACTGTATATAAGGATTTGTGCATTATGTGGATACCAGGCCTCATTTGTGCCTATATGTACTGTATATAAGGATTTGTGCATTATGTGGATACCAGGCCTCATTTGTGCCTATATGTACTGTATATGGGGATTTGTGCATTATGTGAATACCAGGCCTCATTTGTGCCTATATGTACTGTATATAAGGATTTGTGCATTATGTGGATACCAGGCCTCATTTGTGCCTATATGTACTGTATATAAGGATTTGTGCATTATGTGGATACCAGGCCTCATTTGTGCCTATATGTACTGTATATAAGGATTTGTGCATTATGTGAATACCATGCCGCATTTGTGCCTATATGTACTGTATATGGGGATTTGTGCATTATGTGAATACCAGGCCTCATTTGTGCCTATATGTACTGTATATGGGGATTTGTGCATTATGTGAATACCAGGCCTCATTTGTGCCTATATGTACTGTATATAAGGATTTGTGCATTATGTGAATATGAATCCGAATTTGTGCCTAAATGTACCGTATATGGGGATTTGTGCATTATTTGAATGCCATGCCTCATTTGTGCCTATATGTACTGTATATAAGGATTTGTGCATTATTTGAATACCAAGCCTCATTTGTGCCTATATGTACTGTATATAAGGATTTGTGCATTATGTGAATATGAATCCGAATTTGTGCCTAAATGTACTGTATATAAGGATTCGTGCATTATTTGAATACCAAGCCTCATTTGTGCTGTGCAGTGTATTGTCAGCGATCCCTCCAGCATCCTGTGTTGGTATGGTAATGATCCCCAGGCACCAGGAGCTTGCTGTGACCTTTCTCCCTGAACATATTGAGTGCTCTTGCGGTAATAAAGAAGACACCTAAATTAAGGAGAAATGCAGGAATCTGTAAAACATCCCGTTAGTGTCTGAGACGCAGCCTCTGGCCGCCTCATAAATTTATGTGAGTGGAAGAGGGAAGACTTATAGGTGAGTTTAGCCGTATTTTCCATGGGAATGGCACCTTCCAACCATTATGCCGGTATTTATTTGATTCTGAAGGAGCACAAAAGCCAGCTCCACAAATAAAGAAGATTGAGGAGCCGCTGGTGAGTGGCGAGCTGGCTTTAAACTCTGAATGAGGTGTCCGCCATTGACTTACTGTGTCCAAGTGCCATTTGTACAGTGTGAGAAGTGGGAGTATTTCTCCAGGCTGTCAGCGCTCACAGCGGAAAGTGTGGGTGAGTGATGGTGAGTGAGGCGGCGAGCCTGACTACATCACTCCTGACTTCACTGTACCAAATGTATCAATCCGGCCCCAAACTTGGCAGCCACTGAAGCCCTGGATGGGAAGTGGACTTGTGTATCCTAACCCTCTTGTCTTGTACTGTATTGTAACTGTACTGTCTCTTTTTATAGTGTAAAGTGCTGTGCAAACTGCTGGCACTATATAAATCCTGGACAATAATCAGGGCTTTTTTTCTCAGACAATAGGTGCAGGATCTCACCCCTACCCACCTCCTTCACCATTCCTTGGTTCTGCCCCTTTTAGAGAAGACAGAACAAGGTAACAATTGTGGTACTATTTGCTGATAACAACAAGAAAAGCAGTAAAATAGATCCCATGCTGCCAGCAACAATAGATCCCTCCAGCAACAATGGACCACCCACAACAAAATACCCCCTCCACCAGAAACATAATATCCCCAGCAGCAATAACAGACCTTCCTGCAACCAGCTTTAAGACTCCCCAGCAGCCAGTAACAATAGACCCCCAGCAACAATTGACCACACGCATAATATCCCCAGCAGCAACAACAGATCTCCTTGCAGCCAGCATCAATAGACCCTTCCCTCAACAGCAGACCCTTCCCAGCAACAACTGCCCCCTCAGCAACATAAGACCCACCCCCAGCAACAATAGACCTCCCCAGCATCAACAGACCCCCCCCCCCAGCAAAAATAGTTCCTCTCCAGCAGCAATAGATCCCCTAACAGCTAGCATCAATAGACCCTGCACCCCTTAGCTATTATATACATTCAGTGCTGGAGTTGCCGGACCTGCGTTCCCCCACATTCCCGCTGAAAAAAAGCCCTGATAATAATTTCTCTCCATACAGAGATTTACACAGTTCTACCAGGCAGCAAAAGCAGCACTTTTTGCCCATGGAGCAAGTACCAGCCAGAGACCCATGGTACAGCGACTCACCCCCCTCCCGCTCTCCCTCTTCCTTGCTTCCTCTTGACCCCCATCCCAGGCTGCAGATCTGCTCCAGGTCACTGGGCAGGTCACTCTCTGCTCAGCAGGCAGGTCACTCTCTGCTCACCAGGCAAGTTAGCCTGAACAGTGTCTGCTGCACCAACTCTGGGTTCCTGAACTGGCCAGCAGGGGGCGGTTGGGGGAGCAGAGCATGAAGCTGGCCTCTGCTCGGACACAATGCACACCATCCATACTGGGGGGGGGGGGGGGGGGGTTGTTCTGTGCTCTGTCCTCCTTCTCATCCCGGTAGGACACTAGCGGGGACTTTTCCTCCTCTTCATCAGGAGGCCTTTAGGCATGTCTGCAGTGGAAGCAGTGCAACCTTTTTACGGGGCATCAGAACAGCCAGGGGGGCAGTGTCCCCCCTGCCCCTACTGCTGGTCTGACTATTCTCTACTAATGTATACAGCTTGGTTACCACTCTGCTCTTCACCTGTGTTTGAACAGTAAAAGAGCAGCAACAATTAATGAGTTCATTCCTGTACTGACTATGCAGCACAACTGATTGGCTTCTAGCACTGAACTTGCCACTCCTAGTCAACTGCACATGGGGTTGCAGAAGGCTGATATCAGGATGGGTTAAGATCAGTGACTCATAGATCTGTAGTAAGTAATGCAGAGTTCAGGGGTCAAGAGTAAATGACACTGAGTTCAGGGGTCTGGAGTATGTGTTGCAGAGTTGAGAGATGAGCAGTTACACAGAGGTCAATAGTAAATGATGTAGAGTTCAGAGGTCATTAGTAAGTAACAGATGGCAGAAATAAGTGAATGTCTGTTACCGTCAGCAGCTGCCCATAAAAATTATGGCCGTGGGCCAGCAGCGGAATTGTGCATGTACAGTTCTGAAGCTGGGCAGGATCGGGCAGGGCTCAGGCAGCCTCAGATGGGGTGGCAGGCACATGGTGACGTCATGGTGCCACTTGGGTCCTTTTGTGAATTACTGGGGGGGGGGGGTCGGGATGCGGAAGCGCCGCCGGCTGCCACCCACCTGGGACTGTGTCACTCACTGGAGGACTGGATGTGGAATCGTTGACTCTGGAGGGAACTTGGATAAGAGGACAGAGGTGGTGATGAAAGGAGCCTCCCGGAGGCCCTGCACCTGATTGCCTCTTATCCGAGCCAGCAATGGAGGAGGTCAGTGGCAACTCCAGCCTCCAGTGGCCACACAAAGTCTGTGGGGAGGGGGTCACTGATGTGAGAGGGGGGTGAATACACTTAGGTAAGGGGAGACACTGATATAAAGGATCCCCTATATCAGTAACCCCCCCCCCCCCATTAGCTTAATGTATTTACTCTGCTGAAGGTGGTCTGTTCCCTACGTTCCTGCTTAAATCATTGTCCACAGAGTTTCCCCTTACATCAGAGTCAGCAGGATCCTCTCTTACAGTGCAAGGGGGAACTCTGCAGCCCCTGATGTAAGTGGGCGCTGTGATGTAAAGGGGAACACTGTAGATTCTGTTGTAAGGGGAGGGAGTCTCTGGTGGCCAGAGACCCTCTTACCTCACAGTTCCCCTTTACATTACATTTTGCAGAGTTCCCCTTTACATCAGGGTCCACAATGTTCCTATGTACATCAGGGTCTGCAGAGTTCCCCTTACGCTGTAAGAGGGGATCCTGCAGAATCTGATGTTAGGGGGAACTATGTGGAGAATGTTTTTAGCGAGAATGCCGAGAATATCCCACCTACCGCAGAGTAAATACATTAAAAAGGTGATGCAAAGGGGAACTCTGTGGACTCTGATGTAAGTGAGAACTTTGTAGACTGTGATGTAAAGGGGAATCCTGTGGAGTCTGATGTAAGGGGCAACTCTGTGGACTGTAATGTAAAGGGGAGCTCTTTGGACTCTAGTGTAAGGAGGCGGGGGCTCTGGTGACCAGAGACCTCCTTAAATCAGAGTTTCTCTTTACACCAGAGTCCACATATTTCCCACTTACATCAGAGTCCTCAGAGTTCTCCTTTACATCAGACTCCACAGTGTTCCCTATTATATCAGGGTCCGCAGAGTTCCCCCTTTCACTGTAAAGGGGAACCCTGAAGACTCTGATGTAAGGGGGAACTCTGTTCTGGGTTATATTAACCAGACCTTCATTTAAAAGGAGAAAAATGTTTTTTGCCTTTTATTTGTTCTAGATCTATGTTTATAGCCTAAATATTGATATTTGCACTGAAAATTGATATTTTGGCTAACCTATTGAACTATCAGTAAAAAATTGACTCTGTCAGGAACTTTTTTGTGTGGTGTCAGTAAATTTTGTTTTGGGAGTTTGGCAACCTTGACGCAGTGTTCAGGGGTAATCCTGAGTTCAGGGTTTACTAGGAGGTGATGCAGAGGTCAGTAGTAAGTGACACAGAGTTCAGAGCTCAGTATTGACTCAGAGGTCAGATATATATGACACAGACCAGGGGTCTGTAGTAAATGATGCAGAGTTTAGAGGTCAGCAATAGGTGACTCATTCTCATGTCTATCCTATGTAAGTCACCTCAGTCTCCAAGTAACCACACGTCCAGGGCAGCCATCAGAAATTTTGGGGCCCCTTACACAGCTTTAGGCTTGGGCCCCTCTGGGCCTGACCACCAACATTCCAAAGGGCCCACCCTCTGGCCGTCCCACTGAATCGCCTACTGGCCATCCCACCAAGTCCTTCAGTGCACCCACTTCTATTTTCTTATAACTTAATAAATTCAAATGAATCCAATCCATCAAAGAGACATCCCCATATATTCAGCAAAGGGACATCCCAATCCAAAAAAGAGACGGCCTCATATTTAGCAAAAAGACGCCCTCATATATTCAGCAAAGAGACATCCCAATCAAGTAAAGAGATGGCCTCATAAATTTAGCCAAGAGATATCCCAATCCAGCAAAGAGACGGCCACATTCAGCAAATAAAAATCCCAATCCAGCAAAGAGACAGCCTCCTATTTTCAGCAAAGAGACAGCCCTTCAGCTGCATCGACTTACTCTGCAGCCGCTATGTTTCAGCAATTGCTAGTTATTACAGCTGCAACTACTCGGTCTCCTTGGTTGGGGCCTGGGCAGCTGGGCCCCTTGGAACGCCTGGGCCCCTTACATGTGTATGGGCTGCCCCCCCCTGATGGCTGCCCTGCACACGTCTATAAGCCTTGCCCAATAGTCAGTGCAATTAGAAGCATGTGGACTGCTCGAAAAAACTGAACAGATTCCCCCATCCACTCAAGCAAGGTGGAGGGGGTAATCCTCCCTGCTGTGCTATCGTATTCTGACAGTGAGGCTCTTCTGCTGTCAGAATACACTGATTAGGGCTGCAGCCAGGTGGCTGCGTGCGCTGATCAAACAAAATTTAGCCAGCAGTATCGTTTGAGAGGAGTCATTCATTAGATTAACTCCTCTCAAATGGGAACGGCCATAGATGAATTGAAATGTGGTTGGTCCTCACTGAATGGGCTGATTTTCAAACCATCTATGGCCAGCTTTAACGGGTGCAGAGACTTTGACATCAATTGTCTTTATGTTGGATGTAGCTTGCCTATTATGATCTCTCATGTAGCACTTTCAGTCCTGGGCCAAGTGGCGGCCCTGCTGCTTTGTAAACACAGGAGGTCACCTGCTCACCACGGGCACCATTCATCACGTTTTATATTCCTTCAATGAATGCAGAGTGTTCTCTAATTGGATAAGGCACAGAGGTGGGGCAGTGATGTCAAGCTCTCCAACTCGTCCAATCAGAAGATGCTTTGCATTCTTCAAGAAAGATTATTTGTGCTCCTAATGGGTACATCAGGTGTAAACAGCTGAGATCTCGCACCAATAAAGTCTCTGAGAGGTATAAAAAATTGTTAGATGTGAAACTATCCAGCATCCACCAAAAGCTAATATATCCGTTTTGGGTGGACTGACCCTTTAGGAAGAAGGTACAGCTCTCACTATAAAAAGCTGCCTTCTATGGTAACCCCATGCCACCAATATCTGCTCACAAAATATGTCTAAATATGTCATAGCTGTGTTAATCAACCGGTATTGACCCCTCTCTGGGCTCTGCTCCTGCATAAGCTGTGATGTCTGTTAGAATGCAGAAGCATTATACCAGTAGCTGCTCTCCCATTACAAGGGAAGTATTTAAAAGTGTTAATTGGTTGCATTTAGAGTTTTTAACAGCTCATTTGAAAATGAACTGCCGGTTTTTAATGAGAGTGGAGTTCTTTAATTACAGGCTGGAAGTAAACAAGCTACAATGAGGTGAGCACCAGGCAGCCACCTCTCAGTATAGGGATTGATAGCGAGGAACGCTGACTGATCCCTGACCTCTATAGATTGGAGTCCCGGGACACAGCTGCGCTCTGCAGACCGGTCAGCTGAAGAGAAATTGAAAACCCCAATGTCATCGTCATCAATAACCCTTCCGAGGGTGACTGAGAGACAGCCTGTGCACACAGCAACGGAAACACCTAGGCTTCATGTGTGACCAAAAATGGAACAGGAACATACAACTCCATGCTACATGTGTTATGAATAACGAATCAATGATTCATATGTGACCGAGGACAGATCAGGAACACACCACTTTAGCCTACATGTGTAATGGATAACAGATCAGGAAAACACAACTCCAGCCTATATGTGTATCTGAGAATGAATCAGGAATACCCAAGTCCAATCTACATGCGTGACCGAGAACAGACCAGCAACACACAACTCCAGGCTACATATGTTATGGATAACATTTCACTTGGCGTGAATAACAGATCTGAGAAAAGATCAGGAGCACCCAACTCCAGTCTATATATGTGACTGAGAATGGATCAGGAATACATAACTCCAGCCTACGTGTGTGAATAAGAACAGATCCGGAACACACAAGTTCAGTCTAAATGCATGGCCAAGAACTGATCAGGAATACACAACCCAAGTCTACATGTGTTATGGATAACAGATAAGGAACAAACAACTCCAGCCTACATGTGCTACTAAGAATGGGTCAGGAAAACACAAGTCCAGTCTACATGCATGGCCAAGAATGGACCAGGAACACACAACGTCAGTCTACATGTGTGACTGAGAAGGGATCAGGAACACATACGTCCAGTATACATGTGTGACCGATAATGGTTTAGGAACATACAACTCCAGTCTACATGTATGTCTGAGAACGGATCAGGCAGGGCCGGCCCTACCATAGGTCCCACTGGGCCCACTGGACCCAGGCAGAACTTGGAGAGGGGCAGAAAATTGTCTCCCAAGATTTTTTTGTGCAACAGTTTTGTGTGTCATCAGTTTGGTGTGTGACGGGTGGCATTTCCCCATATCATACTGGAGCCTGTAGGGCAAACTGATAAGTATGAGGAGGCAGAGTATCTCCTCCAGGGAACTTCCCTCAGGTGATCGTGGTGTGTGCAATGACCTCAGACATCAGCGCACTCCATCTCACGCAGGCCAGGCTGGATCTTTTAGGGTGGTGGGCACTGCAGACACAGGAGTGACAGGAGAACTGGGGACAGACAGTGGGTGTGGGTTATGGAAGTGGGTTATGGAAGAAGATAACAGTATACATAATATTTTCTAAAGGTTATATTTATATAAAATAATGGATGTGGGGGGCCTTTTGTTGGGCGTGATTTTTTATTTTTTTTTGAGGGGGGGCACCATTTCACTCTTGGACCCAGGCAGCACAATGTCTTGGGCCAGCCCTGGGATCAGGAATACACAACTCCAGCCTACATGTTTGCTTGATAACAGATCAGGAACACTTGCTCAGTCTATATGTGTTTGATATACAGTGTTTTTAGCTATCTAAATAGCATCCAGATGGGATTTAGATCTACAGTGCCTTGAAAAAGTATTCATACCCCTTTAAATTTTTCACATTTTGTCATGTTACATCCAAAAACGTAAATGTATTTTATTGGGATTTTACGTGATAGACCAACACAAAGTGGGACATAATTGTTAAGTGGAAGGAAAATAATAAATTGTTTTCAACATTTTTTACAAATAAATATGTGAAAAGTGTGGCGTGCGTTTGTATTCAGCCCCCCTTTACTCTTATACCCCTAACTAAAATCTAGTGGAATCAATTGCCTTCAGAAGTCACCTAATTAGTAAATAGAGTCCACCTGTGTGTAATTTAATCTCAGTTCAAAGACAGCTGTTCTGTGAAGCCCTCAGAGGTTTGTTAGAGAATCTTATTGAACAAACAGTATCATGAAAGTCAAGAAACACACCAGACAGGTCAGAAATAAAGTTGCGGAGAATTTTAAAGCAGGGTTAGGTTATAAACAAATCCCAAGCTTTGAACATCTCACGGAGCACTGGTAAATCCATCATCTGAAAATGGAAAAAGTTTGGCACAACTGCAAACCTACCAAGACATGGCTGTCCACCTAAACTGACAGGCCGGGCAAGGAGAGCATTAACCAGAGAAGCAGCCAAGAGGCCCATGGTAACTCTGGAGGAGCTGCAGTGATCCACAGCTCAGGTGAGAGAATCTGTCCACAGGACAACTATTAGTCGTGCACTCCACAAATCTGGCCTTTATGGAAGAGTGGCAAGAAGAAAGCCATAAAAAGTCCTGTTTGCAGTTTGCGGGAAGCCATGTGGGAGACACAACAAACATGTAGAAGAAAGTGCTCTGGTCAGATGAAACCAAAATTGAACTTTTTGGCCTAAAAGTAAAATGCTATGTGTGGTGGAAAACTAACACTGCACATCACCCTGAACCCACCATCCCCACCGTGAAACATGGTGGTGGCAGCATCATGTTGTGGGGATGCTTTTCTTACAGGGACAGGTACAGGGAAGCTGGTTAGAGATGATGGGAAGATGTATGGAGCCAAATACAGGGCAATCCTAAAAGAAAACCTGTTGGAGTCTGCAAAAGAATTGAGACTGGGGCGGAGGTTCACCTTCCAGCAGGCCAACGACCCTAAACATACAGTCAGAGCTACAATGGAATGGTTAGATCAAAACATATTCATGTGTTAGAATGACCCAGTCAAAGTCCAGACCTATATCCAATTGAGAATCTGTGGCTAGACTTGAAAATTGCTGTTCACAGACGCTCTCCATCCAATCTGACAGAGCTTGAGCTATTTTGCAAAGAAGAACGGGGCAAAAATTTCACTCTCTGGATGTGCAAAGCTGGTAGAGACATACCCAAAAAGACTTGCAGCTGTAATTGCAGCGAAAGGTGGTTCTACAAAGTTTTGACTCGGGGGGGGGGGGGGGTTCACGCTTTTCGTATATTTATTTGTAAAAAATGTTAAAGACCATTTATCATTTTCCTTCCACTTCACAATTACGTGCAACTTTGTGTTGGTCTATCACATAAAATCCCAATAGAATACATTTATGTTTTTGGTTTTAACTTGACAAAATGTGGAAAAAATTTAAGGGGCATGAATACTTTTGCAAGGCACTGTAACTTAGAAGAATAACTGGTGAAGCCTGCAATCTTCATGCACTTCTTGTGCCATAACAATGCTTTGGCTTTGTTTCGGAATTGCTATGTTGTCACCCTGCCATACACTCTCCTATTGGTGATTACAAGCAGTGTTATTGGGGCAAACTGTACAGACATGTTTGACTGTTGTCACTATCAAGAAACCAGCATAAGAAATGTTGTGCAGCCTTGGTCGCAGTTGACTGGGCTACAGTGACATCTCATCCTTTATCCTGGATATCTCCTTAACCGGTTGCCGATGCCGCACGACTATATACGGCGGCGGTCAGCCCCGGCCAGGCAAAGTGACGTATATATACGTCACTAGCCTGTCACTTGCTTGGGAGCCAATAGCGGGCGACCGCCCCAGCTCGTTCCCTAGCAAGTCCGTGCGTGTGACCGGCGGACCCGATGTCCGCCGGTCACTCGGCGATCGTCGGTGCAGAGGGAGAAAGGCAGGCGGCTGATGTAAACACAGCCGCCTGTCATTCTCCCCTGTGTAGGAATGGTGATCATACGGTTCTACTATGTAGGACCGTTGATCACTGTTCCTACACCAGTAGCCATGTCCAATCACAGTTAGAAGCACGCCCCTAGGGACACACTTAACCCCTCCTTCCCCAATAAAGTTAACCCCTTCCCTGCCAGTGTCATTTTGCAGTAACAGTGCATATGTATAGCACTGATTACTGCAGTAATGTCACTGGTAACCCCAAAAGTGTCAAAAATGTCAGTCAAGGGTCCTATCTGTTCGCCGCAATGTCGCAGTACAGCAAAAAAATCGCAGATCGCCGCCATTATGCGTTAAAAAAAAACAACAAAAATGACAAAAATCTTTCCCTTAGTTAGTAAACGCAATAACTTTTGCGCAAACCAATCAAAATATGCTTTTTGCGATTTTTTTTAGCAAACATATGTAGCAGAAAACAAATTGGCCAAAAATGTTAAAAAATTTTGATTTTAACATTTTTTTGGGGGAATTTCATATAAAAAAATTTGAAAAATATTGTTATTTTTGCAAAATTGACACTCTTTTTTTGTTTATAGCACAAAAAGTAAAAATCGCACAGGTGATCAAATACCACCAAAAGAAAGCTCTGTTTGTGGGAAAAAAAGGACGTCAAATTCGTTCAGGTACAGCGTCGCACGACCGCGCAATTGTCCGTTAAAGTCACGCAGTGCCGAATCGCAAAAAAAGCCCTGGTCAGGAAGGGGGTAAAACCTTCCGGGGCTTAAGTGGTTAAGGAAGATTGCGAAGAGAACTTTGTCAATCCTTGTCCTAATTGCTGACCCTATTGGACCATGCTCCCTGACTCTGTTAAAGGGAACAACCTCTTTACCATAAAGAATGAAGAACAGTTGTCCATTGGTCACTGAAATTTGCCAACACTCTGAGAAATCTCTCTAGGTAACAATTAATTCTTACAGGCCCATCTAATACTTCAATTCAATGGTCAATTCAAATGGTCCAATGGTTTCTAAAGCATTCATCTATATGTACCCCAGGCACGCAGTCAGGTATTTGTAGTAAAATATCAAGCCCTTTGCCCAAAACCCCATCTTTACCACACAATCTCTCTAGTTCTGATAAGTTCTTGAAACTTTTCCATATTTATCCATGAATGACACTGTCAGCCCTGTGTATAAACCAACTTGTAATTGATGTTTACTGGCCCTTTACAGTGTTCAATGAAGGGCTCCTTTGAAGGTTACAGTGCCCTCCAAATAAAGGCTGGAAGAGCGGCCTCGTCCTTCTGAAGCCGTAGAGCGCTCCATCCATCACACATCACATCGCGCTGATTGGGAGATATCCTGCTCATGTTTAAACGCAGCAGAAAGTGGGGAGGTAACTGAGCATGCAAAAGCTTTCAGAACATAATGCCGAAATAAATTGGGGAAGCACACTGGGGATCCCTTCGCCGCAGAATGCGTGACGAGACCGATGCCGATAAAATGCTGGAGTATAAAAATAAAATACGGCCAGACTCTGAGAAAAAAAAGAAGGCAAAAAAAAAAAAAAAAGTCTTTCTATAAATCAGGGGGACAGGGGAAAGGGGGGGAGTAGAGTTTAGAGTCTTTTCGCTCTTAAATGAGCCAGTATGAAGCAAATTTATTTGTGAAATAATCTGCATGAAGCGTTAACCTGTTTATTGCCAATGTCAGGTGGCACACCGGGACATTTGAATTATATTAGGTAGTGATCAGTGGAATGCATCAGACACAACGCCCACCAACCTACCCAATTTTTATTTTGTCTCATTCCCCAAAACATCAGGGAAACATATCTTTTATAAAGACGTGAAAGTATACCTAAACACAAAAATAAAAATGCATTGTATTGCAGTTTACCCGTCCTTAGATGTGGTGGCTGCATTATCTTTTATTTTCAGGCCTGTACAGAAAAGATCCTCTTGGTCCTGATAAAAATCCAGTATCCTTATAATGTCCTGTACACTGAACTGAAATCTCAAACAGCATTTTCAGCTTTTTAAGCTGCTGAACGTTAATTATATAACCTCTCCTCCCTCTGAAATGAAGGAGTGGGGGCATTTGTATTCCAAACCAGGAAAGCAGCCTAGTGACAAACAAGGTTGCCCCTTAATAGATACACTTCTGTAAGTTAGCGTTGTCACACAAGGACAGGAAGTGTGTTGCTGGCAGGATCACCAGTTAAAATAAAGGGAAACACGAATGCAATTATCCCCTTTAACCGCTTGCGGACCGCCGCACGACTATTTACGTCGGCAGTCAGCCCCTCACAGGCAAAGCGACGTAGGGCTACGTCGCTAGCCTGTGAGGGTCTAGGGAGTGAGCGCGCACTGCCGGAGGTGCGCTCCCGGGCGGTCACGGACCCCCCCGCACGTGTGCCCAGCTGACCCGATGTCCGCCGGTCACTCGCGATCATCCGTTAGAGCAGGAGAAAGGCAGGCGGCTAATGTAAACAAGCCGCCTGTCATTCTCCCCTGTGTAAGAATGGAGATCATACGGTTCTACTATGTAGGACCGTTGATCACTGTTCCTACACCTCAAGCAACAGCAAATCACAGTTAGAATCACGCCCCTAGGGACACACATAACCCCTCCCTCTCAAAAAAAGTTAACCCCTTCTCTGCCAGTGTCATTTTACAGTAACAGTGCATATGTATAGCACTGATTACTGTAGTAATGTCACTGGTAACCCCAAAAGTGTCAAAAATGTCAGTCAAGGGTTCGATCTGTCCGCCGCAATGTCGCAGTACCGCAAAAAAATCGCAGATCGCCGCCATTACGCGTTAAAAAAAAACCAACAAAAATGACAAAAATCTTTCCCTTAGTTAGTAAACGCAATAACTTTTGCGCAAACCAATCAAAATACGCTTTTTTTGCAATTTTTTTTCCAAACATATGTAGCAGAAAACAAATTGGCCTAAAATGTTAAAAAAGTTTGATTTTTACATATTTTTTTGGGGAATTTCATATAAAAAATGTGAAAAATATTGTTATTTTTGCAAAATTGACGCTCTTTTTTTGTTTATAGCGCAAAAAGTAAAAATTGCACAGGTGATCAAATACCACCAAAAGAAAGCTCTATTTGTGGGAAAAAAGGACGTCAAATTCGTTTAGGAACAGCATCGCACGACCGCGCAATTGTCCGTTAAAGTCACGCAGTGCCGAATCGCAAAATAGGCCCTGGTCAGGAAGGGGGTAAAATCTTCCGGGGCTCAAGTGGTTAAGAACTAGTAATTTGTAATTTTGGTTTTGGGTTTAGATATGCTTGAAGGAAGGATTTATTAATAATACACAATCACCACCTCCCAACTTGTTTGTCTGGTTGTGCTGAATTTGCTTTTTCCAGCAACTGGTTTTCCTATGTCTCAATGGGAAATTCAAGGGTTAGTACGATTATCCATATTGAACATTTGTCCAGTGATCACTATAAGTAAGTATTTCGGAATCATTGATTACAGTGGTGACCTGCCATTTTGATAAGGTTGCTTGTTGCTGCACACATTTATTGCAAAGCTGGCACACAATAAGTAAAGAGTATTGGTTAAAATGTCTGTTTGCCGGTTTTTGCTGTTTTTGTCTGGAACCACAAAAATGTTATAACTTAGTAGCAACAGAGCTTGATTGAGAACTGAGCAATGGAACAGCAACATACTGATGAGATCATCTCTCTGCTCACTTTGTTCTCACCTGCCGTTGATCCCGTTCCCTTTCAGCACTAGGGATGAGTGAAGTTGAGAATTTTTTTCCCCTCAAAATTTTGGTAAAATTTGAATATTTCAGTGAATTTTGCCATTGTGGACTGTGGACAGTAGGTAGTATTTGAGAGACCACAAAATAATAGAAGCTTAAAACAGGATTGAATATGCAGAACATTTCCAGGGATGAGTCATCAGAATCTCTAGATTGTTCCTGGGAGTCAGGGAGGGCTGGTATTTGTGACAGCTGTAGGTGTGGCACTGACCTTAGCAGTGGTTTGTATGTCTGTGAGAAGGCTACATACAGTAACATACTCCTGGCGGCTGATCAATCCCTCTTCATCCTGTTCTCTCCAAGGTTTAAGTGGACATAATGTACTGTACTTAGCCATGCTAATGTCACAGAGGCCAAATTTAATTGAGGTTCAGTGCACTGACAGTGCCTGAGTAGTGGTGTTTAGTATTCCTTGTCAGTGTTTGGGGGAGTCACCTTGTGCAGAATATGCTTGTTACTCTGGTTAGGAATATTTTTTTCTTCTGGTTTTCACAACTGGACTCTTGCTCCTGGTTAATTTGTGTCTTGTCTTCTGCTATTTTCTCTATTCTAGTTGCTCTTGCATCCATTCACTTAGCTCCTGTATACTATCAGCCATCAGACATTTTCCCTTAGCCTCCTGCCTCATACCTTCAATTCATCTGCTTGATGCCGACTCTAACAATCTGTCTGATACTCTCCACCTACCCTAACCATCAGTATGATGCCTTCACTATGCCTGTGTAGCACTGCCCCCTAGGGAGCTGATGAGTGTGTATTCCCCTGGGTTACCCTTGACTCAATCAATGAACAGTCCAGGGGATTTATTTTTTTATATATTTAGAACTTGGATGTGAGAAGCGATGAGTGGGATACTCCAACTTAGAAACTATGCACAAATCCTGAGGACAACTAGCTGTAATGTGTGCGGCAAGGCCGCTGCTTCACCTTGCCACTGAAGTGAAGATAAAGAATGTGAACTCTGGTTTATGTTACTCTTCAGGGTCTAACTTGGCACCCCCTTTCTCACTTGCTGTGTGTGCTAGCTCCTGTCCCCTGACTCTCCCTGGAGTGGTCCCCTTCCTGGGCATACCCCTGGCAAGCTTCCTGATATTCACAGACACTGTTTTTCCCTGGGTTGCTCTGCCTTCAACTCCGCTTGTCAGCATCCCCTGGAGCTCCTGGCTCAGCACCACATGTCTCACTCACTAGGCCGACCGCCTGTGACCACCTTCCATACAGACAGGAGGAGAGAAAGCCATCACCCTCCTCCTGGGACCTGGCTTCCCACCCAAAGACCCCCTGTCACATTTGCCCCTAGCTTTTATGACGTATACCAGGATGCACAACTGTTGTGCCCGCCCACTGGGACAGCAACAAAAGCCTGTGTGTCACTGGCTGGGTTTCCTCCACTGTCCAACAGGCTCCCCTATTGGATACAGTGGGGACACTGCCTCAGACCAGGTGAATCACACATGGACACATGCAACAAGCAGAACTATTGATCAAACTCTCCTGATAAGCAGGCAGAGCAAAACTATGCTTTTCCTAGCACCTATCTAGGAGGGTGCTACACCTGCCTGCCTGCAACCTTCCCCTAACCTTCTGTCTGATACTGCCAATCCACCTGCCTGCTGCCTGCCCTGACAATCTGATACTTTCATTACAACTGCCTTTCACCTGTGCCAACCTTCTAGCTGATACCTCCAACCTGCCTGCCACAATCAGCGTGATACCTCCACCACCATCACTGCCTTCCACCTGCCCCATCCGTCTCACCGATATCTCAACTATGCCTGTCTATCACCTTCTCCAATTATTTGCCTGATATTTTCACTCTACTTGCATGCAGCTTGCCCTGACCATCTGACCAATACCTCCACAATGCCTGTCTTTCAGCTGTCCTAACTTTCTGCCTGATAACTCCTCTTTGACTTCCACTTGCCCAAACCTTCTATCTGGTACCTTCACTACACCTGGCTGTCTCCTGCTTTGATGTTCTGTCTCATACCTTCATTGCATCAGTCTGGCAACTGCCCTGACCTTTTGACAAGTACTGCTTTCATTGTCTGCCACCTTGACCGACCTTCTGCCTGATTCCTCCACTTTTTTGCCTGCCATCTGCCCGGATCTTCTGCATGTTTCTTTCACTGAGGCTCTGTTCACTGTGTGACCCCGAGTGTGACTTTGATGCTACTTTTCCTGGCACTCAAGTCCCATCAAAGTAGTGGAGGAATCTTTTTAATGTTGCTACGACTTTAGGTCGCATTGATTTGAACAGATTCCATTGAAATCAATGGGCTTCAACGTTAAATGTGACTTTATCAAAAGTTGCATGACAGGTTGCACAAACGTGAACAAAACCAAGGCTTCCAGTGGTGCCTAAATCTTCTGTCTGGCCTTCAGTCTAATAATATCACTATGATTGCCTGCTGCCTGGCCCAACCTCTGGCTGGGGTTTCACCTCATGATTTGGCACTCCATCTGCTTACTTGCAAGTCACCCGGAGCTTTCTTTAAATCAGTCACAGCTAAGCAATCCTAAAGTCTTAAACCTGTGAGTAGCCAAATTCCTCTGTCGTTGGGGGATAAATAGTAAGACTGTACACATGTTAGACTAGCCCCCTTGGTTACAGCCTAATTTTTATATCTATCCTCGTCACAAGTCCACTTTAAAGCCGGCCCCCACAGCCGCTTGTACTCACTTCTTTTTTATCCTTCACCACGCTTTCTGCCCAACAAATTAGATTGACATTTTCTTTACTTTCAGGTATAAGGGGTCAGGTAACGCAACCCCCTTCCTCCATGGGGCAGCGCTGGTATTTAATGATTGGCTGTTCTAGCACCCATCAATGTCACAAGGAGTGTGGAAAAAGTCCTCCTCAGCCTGTTGTAAAGTCAGACTAGGATCAGCTTGGAGATTAAATGCTTCCTTCTTCTTTCGCCCACTTGCTAAACAGAGTAGGAGGGAGTAAAGGCTATGTAAGTATAGAGTGCCTTGCTAAAGTTGATACCCATTGAGATTTTCCACATTTTGTCATGTCACAACAACTAAACGTATATTTTTGGGGGGGATTTTATGTGATAGACCAACACAATGTGGCACATAATTGTGAAGTGGAAGGAAAATGATAAATGGTTTTCAATTATTTTTTTTACAAATGAATATCTGAAAAGTGTGATGTGCATTTGTATTCAGCCTAAGGTGACCAGATTTTTAAAATGAAATCCGGAGACATATTTTTTTTTGCAATGGCAAATGGTAAACTATTTTATAAGCATATTTTCCTCAAATGATATACAGTGCCTTGCGAAAGTATTTGGCCCTCTTGAACTTTGCGACCTTTTGCCACATTTCAGGCTTCAAACATAAAGATATAAAACTGTATTTTTTTGTGAAGAATCAACAACAAGTGGGACACAATCATGAAGTGGAACGAAATTTATTGGATATTTCAAACTTTTTTAACAAATAAAAAACTGAAAAATTGGGAGTGCAAAATTATTCAGCCCCCTTAAGTTAATACTTTGTAGCGCCACCTTTTGCTGCGATTACAGCTGTAAGTCGCTTGGGGTATGTCTCTATCAGTTTTGCACATCGAGAGACTGACATTTTTGCCCATTCTTCCTTGCAAAACAGCTCGAGCTCAGTGAGGTTGGATGGAGAGCGTTTGTGAACAGCAGTTTTCAGTTCTTTCCACAGATTCTCGATTGGATTCAGGTCTGGATTTTGACTTGGCCATTCTAACACCTGGATATGTTTATTTGTGAACCATTCCATTGTAGATTTTGCTTTATGTTTTGGATCATTGTCTTGTTGGAAGACAAATATCCGTCCCAGTCTCAGGTCTTTTGCAGACTCCATCAGGTTTTCTTCCAGAATGGTCCTGTATTTGGCTCCATCCATCTTCCCATCAATTTTAACCATCTTCCCTGTCCCTGCTGAAGAAAAGCAGGCCCAAACCATGATGCTGCCACCACCATGTTTGACAGTGGGGATGGTGTGTTCAGGGTGATGAGCTGTGTTGCTTTTACGCCAAACATAACGTTTTGCATTGTTGCCAAAAAGTTTGATTTTTGGTTTCATCTGACCAGATCACCTTCTTCCACATGTTTGGTGTGTCTCCCGGGTGGCTTGTGGCAAACTTTAAACGACACTTTTTATGGATATCTTTAAGAAATGGCTTTCTTCTTGCCACTCTTCCAAAAAGGCCAGATTTGTGCAGTATACAACTGATTGTTGTCCTATGGACAGAGTCTCTCACCTCAGCTGTAGATCTCTGCAGTTCATTCAGAGTGATCATGGGTAGTGTTGAGCGAACACGGACTGTATTATTCGTGTTCGTACCTAATAATTGGATTTTTTGTACCCGAACACGGACACGGACACTTTACTGTATGTTCGGGTAAAAATCCGTGTTCGGTCGTTTTATTTCCGGGTTTTGCATGCTTTGGCGCTCTTTTCATGGCGGGCTTTCAACAGCCAATCAACAATCGTTTAACTGGTGTGCCTTAAGCCATCCCAGCCATGCCTGCAAATGTCTCAGTAGCTGTGATTGGCCGTCTGAAGCATGTGACCAAGTCTTTATAAGTTCCAGGCAGCCGCAGCGTCTTCATTCTGCTGCTTAGATCAGGGACAGAGCACACATCAACGTGCTGGCTGCTGATTAGGGAAAGACAGGCAGGAAAAAACCATTTGTGTCCGGATAGAATTGAGGGACAGGTCGGAGTGTTTAGGCAGGGCGAGTTGTAGGCATTTTAGGGATAGAGTCTGCTGAATTATAGGGTCAGTGTCTTCTACAAACTACAATCGATATTGCTGTGTGGGGGGTGGGGTCTGCACTCAATCCTGATCTACGATCTCTTCTCAATCCTGTTAGGGAGAGGCTGCTGCTGAATTTTAGGGAAAGTGTGTTCTACAAACTACAATCGATATTGCTGTGTGGTGTGGGATAGGAGATAGGCAGGTGTCAGTGATCCACATCCATTTTTCTGTGTGTGAGCTGCAGTGAACACAATCTTTTTGGGCTGCAGTGAACACAATCTTTTTGGGGTGCAGTGAACAACGTCCTTTTTGGGGTGCAGTGAACAAAATCTTTTTGGGGTGCAGTGAACAAAATCCTTTTTGGGGTGCAGTGAACAACATCCTTTTTGGGGTGCAGTGAACACAATCTTTTTGGGGTGCAGTGAACAAAATCCTTTGTGGGGTGCAGTGAACACAATCTTTGTGGGGTGCAGTGAACACAATCTTTTTGGGGTGCAGTGAACAACATCCTTTTTGGGGTGCAGTGAACACAATCTTTGTGGGGTGCAGTGAACACAATCTTTTTGGGGTGCAGTGAACAAAATACTTTTTGGGGTGCAGTGAACACAATCTTTGTGGGGTGCAGTGAACACAATCTTTTTGGGGTGGAGTGAACAAAATCCTTTTTGGGGTGCAGTGAACAACATCCTTTTTGGGGTGCAGTGAACAAAATCCTTTTTGGTGTGCAGTGAACACAATCTTTTTGGGGTGCAGTGAACAAAATCCTTTGTGGGGTGCAGTGAACACAATCTTTGTGGGGTGCAGTGAACACAATCTTTTTGGGGTGCAGTGAACAAAATCCTTTTTGGGGTGCAGTGAACAAAATCCTTTTTGGGGTGCAGTGAACACAATCTTTTTGGGGTGCAGTGAACAAAATCCTTTGTGGGGTGCAGTGAACACAATCTTTGTGGGGTACAGTGAACAGAATCTTTGTGGGGTGCAGTGAACACAATCTTTGGGGGGTACAGTGAACACAATCTTTTTGGGGTGCAGTGAACAAAATCCTTTTTGGGGTGCAGTGAACACAATCTTTGTGGGGTGCAGTGAACACAATCTTTTTGGGGTGGAGTGAACAAAATCCTTTTTGGGGTGCAGTGAACAACATCCTTTTTGGGGTGCAGTGAACAAAATCCTTTTTGGGGTGCAGTGAACACAATCTTTTTGGGGTGCAGTGAACAAAATCCTTTGTGGGGTGCAGTGAACACAATCTTTGTGGGGTGCAGTGAACACAATCTTTTTGGGGTGCAGTGAACAAAATCCTTTTTGGGGTGCAGTGAACAACATCCTTTTTGGGGTGCAGTGAACAAAATCCTTTTTGGGGTGCAGTGAACACAATCTTTTTGGGGTGCAGTGAACAAAATCCTTTGTGGGGTGCAGTGAACACAATCTTTGTGGGGTACAGTGAACAGAATCTTTGTGGGGTGCAGTGAACACAATCTTTGGGGGGTACAGTGAACACAATCTTTTTGGGGTGCAGTGAACAAAATCCTTTGTGGGGTGCAGTGAACACAATCTTTGGGGGGTACAGTGAACACAATCTTTTTGGGGTGCAGTGAACAAAATCCTTTGTGGGGTGCAGTGAACACAATCTTTGTGGGGTGCAGTGAACACAATCTTTTTGGGGTGCAGTGAACAAAATCCTTTTTGGGGTGCAGTGAACAAAATCCTTTGTGGGGTGCAGTGAACACAATCTTTGTGGGGTACAGTGAACAGAATCTTTGTGGGGTGTAGTGAACACAATCTTTGGAGGGTACAGTGAACACAATCTTTTTGGGGTGCAGTGAACAAAATCCTTTGTGGGGTGCAGTGAACACAATCTTTGGGGGGTACAGTGAACACAATCTTTTTGGGGTGCAGTGAACAAAATCCTTTGTGGGGTGCAGTGAACACAATCTTTGTGGGGTGCAGTGAACACAATCTTTTTGGGGTGCAGTGAACAAAATCCTTTTTGGGGTGCAGTGAACAACATCCTTTTTGGAATGCAGTGAACACAATCTTTTTGGGGTGCAGTGAACAAAATCCTTTGTGGGGTGCAGTGAACACAATCTTTGTGGGGTACAGGGAACAGAATCTTTGTGGGGTGCAGTGAACACAATCTTTGGGGGGTACAGTGAACCCAATCTTTTTGGGGTGCAGTGAACAAAATCCTTTTAGGGTGCAGTGAACACAATCTTTGTGGGGTGCAGTGAACAAAATCCTTTTTGAGGTGCAGTGAACACAATCTTTGTGGGGTGCAGTGAACACAATCTTTGTGGGGTACAGTGAACACAATCTCATACTTCTGAAGATTTGAGGGTGCTGCCTGTTCCATACTTCTCCTCCTACTGCTCAACCATCCTTTTAGGGGTACAAACAATAGTAATTGGGGCCTAGTGTGGTGGTGTACGTGTGAGATACATACACTTTCTTTTTGATCATATTTTCTATTCCGCTATTCAATTAAAACCTTTGGGGATCAATTAAATTGCGTGATAGTCTGTGTCGGTACGTGTGAGATCCACCTTTCCAAGTTTTTGGGGTTCATCTCATACTTCTGAAGATTTGAGGGTGCTGCCTGTTCCATACTCCTCCTCCTACTCCTCAACCATCCTTTTAGGGGTACAAACAATAGTAATTGGGGCCTAGTGTGGTGGTGTACGTGTGAGATACATACACTTTCTTTTTGATCATATTTTCTATTCCGCTATTCAATTAAAACCTTTGGGGATCAATTAAATTGCATGATAGTCTGTGTCGGTACGTGTGAGATCCACCTTTCCAAGTTTTTGGGGTTCATCTCATACTTCTGAAGATTTGAGGGTGCTGCCTGTTCCATACTCCTCCTCCTACTCCTCAACCATCCTTTTAGGGGTACAAACAATAGTAATTGGGGCCTAGTGTGGTGGTGTACGTGTGAGATACATACAACTTCTTTTTGATCATATTTTCTATTCCGCTATTCAATTAAAACCTTTGGGGATCAATTAAATTGCGTGATAGTCTGTGTCGGTACGTGTGAGATCCACCTTTCCAAGTTTTTGGGGTTCATCTCATACTTCTGAAGATTTGAGGGTGCTGCCTGTTCCATACTCCTCCTCCTACTCCTCAACCATCCTTTTAGGGGTACAAACAATAGTAATTGGGGCCTAGTGTGGTGGTGTACGTGTGAGATACATACACTTTGTTTTTGATCATATTTTCTATTCCGCTATTCAATTAAAACCTTTGGGGATCAATTAAATTGCGTGATAGTCTGTGTCGGTACGTGTGAGATCCACCTTTCCAAGTTTTTGGGGTTCATCTCATACTTCTGAAGATTTGAGGGTGCTGCCTGTTCCACACTCCTCCTCCTACTCCTCAACCATCCTTTTAGGGGTAAAAACAATAGTAATTGGGGCCTAGTGTGGTGGTGTACGTGTGAGATACATACACTTTCTTTTTGATCATATTTTCTATTCCGCTATTCAATTAAAACCTTTGGGGATCAATTAAATTGCGTGATAGTCTGTGTCGGTACGTGTGAGATCCACCTTTCCAAGTTTTTGGGGTTCATCTCATACTTCTGAAGATTTGAGGGTGCTGCCTGTTCCATACTCCTCCTCCTACTCCTCAACCATCCTTTTAGGGGTACAAACAATAGTAATTGGGGCCTAGTGTGGTGGTGTACGTGTGAGATACATACACTTTCTTTTTGATCATATTTTCTATTCCGCTATTCAATTAAAACCTTTGGGGATCAATTAAATTGCGTGATAGTCTGTGTCGGTACGTGTGAGATCCACCTTTCCAAGTTTTTGGGGTTCATCTCATACTTCTGAAGATTTGAGGGTGCTGCCTGTTCCATACTCCTCCTCCTACTCCTCAACCATCCTTTTAGGGGTACAAACAATAGTAATTGGGGCCTAGTGTGGTGGTGTACGTGTGAGATACATACACTTTCTTTTTGATCATATTTTCTATTCCGCTATTCAATTAAAACCTTTGGGGATCAATTAAATTGCGTGATAGTCTGTGTCGGTACGTGTGAGATCCACCTTTCCAAGTTTTTGGGGTTCATCTCATACTTCTGAAGATTTGAGGGTGCTGCCTGTTCCATACTCCTCCTCCTACTGCTCAACCATCCTTTTAGGGGTACAAACAATAGTAATTGGGGCCTAGTGTGGTGGTGTACGTGTGAGATACATACACTTTCTTTTTGATCATATTTTCTATTCCGCTATTCAATTAAAACCTTTGGGGATCAATTCAATTGCGTGATAGTCTGTGTCGGTACGTGTGAGATCCACCTTTCCAAGTTTTTGGGGTTCATCTCATACTTCTGAAGATTTGAGGGTGCTGCCTGTTCCATACTCCTCCTCCTACTCCTCAACCATCCTTTTAGGGGTACAAACAATAGTAATTGGGGCCTAGTGTGGTGGTGTACGTGTGAGATACATACACTTTATTTTTGATCATATTTTCTATTCCGCTATTCAATTAAAACCTTTGGGGATCAATTAAATTGCGTGATAGTCTGTGTCGGTACGTGTGAGATCCACCTTTCCAAGTTTTTGGGGTTCATCTCATACTTCTGAAGATTTGAGGGTGCTGCCTGTTCCATACTCCTCCTCCTACTCCTCAACCATCCTTTTAGGGGTACAAACAATAGTAATTGGGGCCTAGTGTGGTGGTGTACGTGTGAGATACATACACTTTGTTTTTGATCATATTTTCTATTCCGCTATTCAATTAAAACCTTTGGGGATCAATTAAATTGCGTGATAGTCTGTGTCGGTACGTGTGAGATCCACCTTTCCAAGTTTTTGGGGTTCATCTCATACTTCTGAAGATTTGAGGGTGCTGCTTGTTCCATACTCCTCCTCCTACTCCTCAACCATCCTTTTAGGGGTACAAACAATAGTAATTGGGGCCTAGTGTGGTGGTGTACGTGTGAGATACATACACTTTCTTTTTGATCATATTTTCTATTCCGCTATTCAATTAAAACCTTTGGGGATCAATTAAATTGCGTGATAGTCTGTGTCGGTACGTGTGAGATCCACCTTTCCAAGTTTTTGGGGTTCATCTCATACTTCTGAAGATTTGAGGGTGCTGCCTGTTCCATACTCCTCCTCCTACTCCTCAACCATCCTTTTAGGGGTACAAACAATAGTAATTGGGGCCTAGTGTGGTGGTGTACGTTTGAGATACATACACTTTCTTTTTGATCATATTTTCTATTCCGCTATTCAATTAAAACCTTTGGGGATCAATTAAATTGCGTGATAGTCTGTGTCGGTACGTGTGAGATCCACCTTTCCAAGTTTTTGGGGTTCATCTCATACTTCTGAAGATTTGAGGGTGCTGCCTGTTCCATACTCCTCCTCCTACTCCTCAACCATCCTTTTAGGGGTACAAACAATAGTAATTGGGGCCTAGTGTGGTGGTGTACATGTGAGATACATACACTTTCTTTTTGATCATATTTTCTATTCCGCTATTCAATTAAAACCTTTGGGGATCAATTAAATTGCGTGATAGTCTGTGTCGGTACGTGTGAAATCCACCTTTCCAAGTTTTTGGGGTTCATCTCATACTTCTGAAGATTCGAGGGTGCTGCCTTTTCCATACTCCTCCTCCTACTCCTCAACCATCCTTTTAGGGGTACAAACAATAGTAATTGGGGCCTAGTGTGGTGGTGTACGTGTGAGATACATACACTTTCTTTTTGATCATATTTTATATTCCGCTATTCAATTAAAACCTTTGGGGATCAATTAAATTGCGTGATAGTCTGTGTCGGTACGTGTGAGATCCACCATTCCAAGTTTTTGGGGTTCATCTCATACTTCTGAAGATTTGAGGGTCCTGCCTGTTCCATACTCCTCCTCCTACTCCTCAACCATCCTTTTAGGGGTACAAACAATAGTAATTGGGGCCTAGTGTGGTGGTGTACGTGTGAGATACATACACTTTCTTTTTGATCATATTTTCTATTCCGCTATTCAATTAAAACCTTTGGGGATCAATTAAATTGCGTGATAGTCTGTGTCGGTACGTGTGAGATCCACCTTTCCAAGTTTTTGGGGTTCATCTCATACTTCTGAAGATTTGAGGGTGCTGCCTGTTCCATACTCCTCCTCCTACTCCTCAACCATCCTTTTAGGGGTACAAACAATAGTAATTGGGGCCTAGTGTGGTGGTGTACCTGTGAGATACATACACTTTCTTTTTGATCATATTTTCTATTCCGCTATTCAATTAAAACCTTTGGGGATCAATTAAATTGCGTGATAGTCTGTGTCGGTACGTGTGAGATCCACCTTTCCAAGTTTTTGGGGTTCATCTCATACTTCTGAAGATCTGAGGGTGCTGCCTGTTCCATACTCCTCCTCCTACTGCTCAACCATCCTTTTAGGGGTACAAACAATAGTAATTGGGGCCTAGTGTGGTGGTGTACGTGTGAGATACATACACTTTCTTTTTGATCATATTTTCTATTCCGCTATTCAATTAAAACCTTTGGGGATCAATTCAATTGCGTGATAGTCTGTGTCGGTACGTGTGAGATCCACCTTTCCAAGTTTTTGGGGTTCATCTCATACTTCTGAAGATTTGAGGGTGCTGCCTGTTCCATACTCCTCCTCCTACTGCTCAACCATCCTTTTAGGGGTACAAACAATAGTAATTGGGGCCTAGTGTGGTGGTGTACGTGCGAGATACATACACTTTTTTTGATCATATTTCCTATTCCGCTATTCAATAAAAACCTTTGAGGATCAATTGAATTGCGGGATAGTCTGTGTCGGTACGTGTGAGATCCACCTTTCCAAGTTTTTGAGGTTCATCTCATACTTCTGAAGATTTGAGGGTGCTGTCTGTTCCATACTCCTCCTACTCCTCATCCATCCTTTTAGGGGTAGAAACAATAGTAATTGGGGACTAGTGTGGTTTTGTACGTGCGAGATACATACACTTTTTTGGATCATATTTCCTATTCCGCTATTCAATAAAAACCTTTCTAGGGCAAGATCTTAAATTACAGAATTTTTGGGGTTCATCTCATACTTCTGAAGATCTGAGGGTGCTGCCTGTTCCATACTCCTCCTCCTACTGCTCAACCATCCTTTTAGGGGTACAAACAATAGTAATTGGGGCCTAGTGTGGTGGTGTACGTGTGAGATACATACACTTTCTTTTTGATCATATTTTCTATTCCGCTATTCAATTAAAACCTTTGGGGATCAATTCAATTGCGTGATAGTCTGTGTCGGTACGTGTGAGATCCACCTTTCCAAGTTTTTGGGGTTCATCTCATACTTCTGAAGATTTGAGGGTGCTGCCTGTTCCATACTCCTCCTCCTACTGCTCAACCATCCTTTTAGGGGTACAAACAATAGTAATTGGGGCCTAGTGTGGTGGTGTACGTGCGAGATACATACACTTTTTTTGATCATATTTCCTATTCCGCTATTCAATAAAAACCTTTGAGGATCAATTGAATTGCGGGATAGTCTGTGTCGGTACGTGTGAGATCCACCTTTCCAAGTTTTTGAGGTTCATCTCATACTTCTGAAGATTTGAGGGTGCTGTCTGTTCCATACTCCTCCTACTCCTCATCCATCCTTTTAGGGGTAGAAACAATAGTAATTGGGGACTAGTGTGGTTTTGTACGTGCGAGATACATACACTTTTTTGGATCATATTTCCTATTCCGCTATTCAATAAAAACCTTTCTAGGGCAAGATCTTAAATTACAGAAATATGAGGAGACCGTCAAATAAGGGCCGTGGCCTGAGTCGTGGTGCTGCTGGTAGAGCTCCTGTTGCAAGGAGAGGACGTGGTCGATCTGTGCCAGCTACACGCACAAGTGAAACACCTTCCTCAAGTGTGAGTAGGCGACAGAACCTGCATCAGTATTTGGTAGGGCATCATACGCCCCTAGAAGTGATGAGGCCAGAACAAGTGGAGGCGATAGTAGATTGGTTTGCTGCTGACAGTGCCTCCAGTTCCTTCACATTGTCTCCCACCCAGTCTACTGCAGAAAGGTCACAGTTGGCACCTGCAGCCGATGTCCAACCGTCTTTCACCTCACCCCCTTGCAAATCAGGCAAGCAGTCTGAGCCCCAAGCCATACAGCAGTCTCTTCTTCTTTTTGATGACTCTGTCAGCAGGGTTTCCCAGGGCCATCCACCTAGCCCTGCCCCAGAAGTGGAAGAGATTGAGTGCAGCGATGCCCAACCACTTATTTCTCAAGATGAGTACATGCAAGGATCATCGCAGCACGTCTCCGATGATGACGAAACGCAGGTGCCAACTGCTGCCGCGTTCAGCATTGTGGAGACCGACAAGGAGGGCAGGGGTGAAGACTGGGTGGAAGATGATGTGGAGGACGATGAGGTCCTCGACCCCACATGGAATGAACGTCATGCAGGTGACCTGAGTAGTTTGGAGGAAGAGGCGGTGGTCGCACAGAGCCACCAGCACAGCAGAAGAGGGAGCAGGGTGCAGAAGCGGAGCGGCCGTGCCCTAGACACTACGCCCGCTACTGCCCAACGCAGCAAGGGAACGAGCGCACCAAAGTCAGCTCAAAGGAGTTCTCTAGCGTGGAAGTTCTTTAGAAAATGTGCTGATGACAGGACACGAGTGGTTTGCACCCTGTGCAATCAGAGCTTGAAGCGAGGCATAAACCTTCTCAACCTGAGCACAACCTGCATGATCAGGCATCTAAGTGCAAAGCACGAGCTGCAGTGGAGTACACACCTTCAAAACCAAGAAACGTCTCTGGCTCATCCTGCTTCCTCTTCTGCTGCAGTCTCGGCCGCTCCAGCCACATCTGTAGTGATACCGGCACCTGCCACCCCGCAAACAGACGATCTGTCAGCAACACCACCACCTGGGTCACCAACAACCATCTCCACAATGTCCCGTGGAAGCGTTCAGCTTTCCATCTCCCAAACACTTGAGAGGAAGAGGAAGTACCCCCCTACCCACCCGCGATCCCTGGCCCTGAATGCCAGCATTTCAAAATTATTGGCCTTTGAAATGCTGTCATTCCGTCTGGTGGAGACGCACAGTTTTAAAAACCTTATGTCGGTGGCTGTCCCACAGTACGTCGTGCCCAGCCGCCACTACTTTTCCAGGCAAGCCATCCCTTCCCTGCACAACCAAGTGGGGGAAAAAATCAGGTGTGCACTGCGCAACGCCATCTGTGCCAAGGTCCACCTAACTACCGATACGTGGACCAGTAAGCACGGTCAGGGGCGTTATATCTCCCTAACGGCACACTGGGTAAATGCAGTGGCGGATGGGCCTGAGGCGGATAGCAATTTGGCGCATGTCCTTCCACCACCGAGGATTGCAGGGCGCTTCAGTTTGCCTCCTGTTCCTAACTCCTCCTACTCCACTTCCTCATCCTCTACCGCCTCCTCATCCGGACAGCGTAACACCTTCACCACCAACTTCAGCACGGCCAGGGGTAAACGACAGCAGGCAGTTTTACAACTTGCCTGTTTGGGGGACAAACCACACACCGCGCAGGAGTTGTGGAGGAGCATGGAACAGCAGACAAATGAGTGGTTGCTGCCAGCGAGCCTCAAGCCCGGCCTGGTGGTGTGCGATAACGGGAGAAATCTCATAGCAGCTCTGGGACTTGCCGGTTTGACGCACATCCCTTGCCTGGCGCATGTGCTGAATTTGGTGGTGCAGAGGTTCCTTAAAAACTACCCCGATATGTCAGAGCTGCTGCAGAAAGTGCGGGCCGTTTGTGCGCACTTTCGGCGTTCTCACCCTGCTGCTGCTCGCCTGGCAGCGCTGCAGCGTAACTTCGGCCTTCCCGCTCACCGCCTCATATGTGACGTGCCCACAAGGTGGAACTCCACCTTGCACATGCTGGAAAGACTGTGCGAGCAGCAGCAGGCCATAGTGGAGTTTCAGCTGCAGCACGCACGTGTGAGTCGCTCTGCGGAACAGCACCACTTCACCACCAATAACTGGGCCTCCATGCGAGACCTGTGTGCCTTGTTGCGCTGTTTTGAGTACTCCACCAACATGGCCAGTGGCAATGACGCCGTTCTCAGCTTAACTATCCCAATTCTATGCCTCCTTGAAAAAACAATTCGGGCGATGATGGAAGAGGATGTGGCACAGGATGAGGAGGAGGAGGAGGATGAAGAGGTAACATTTCCAAGGCTTTCAGGGCAGTCATTCGCAAGGGGCTCCGAGGGTGGGTTCCTACACACACAAACGCCAGGGACACAATTGTCCAGCAGGGGCACAGTTCTGGAGGATGAGGAGGATGAGGAGGAGGAGGAGCTGGAGGAGGAGATGGAACCATGTTCACAGCAGGGTGGCACCCAGGCCAGCTCATGGCCATCACTGGTGCGTGGCTGGGGGGATACAGAGGACACGGACGATACACCTCCCACAGAGGACAGCCGTTCGTTGCCTCTGGGCAGCCTGGCACACATGAGCGATTACATGCTGCAGTGTCTCCACAACGACCGCCAAGTTGCCCACATTCTAACTTGTGCTGATTACTGGGTGGCCACGCTGCTGGATCCCCGTTACAAGGACAACGTACCGTCCTTAATTCACTCACTGGAGCGCGATCGCAAGATGCGCGAGTACAAGCGCACGCTGGTAGACGCCATGCTGCTGGCATTCCCATCTGACAGCGGGGCCGCAGTGGAAGCACAAGGCAGAGGAGGAGGAGGAGGAGGAGGAGGTCGCCAACGCAAACCAGGGCACCGCCAGCACCTCAGAAGGCAGGGTTAGCATGGCCGAAATGTGGAAAAGCTTTGTCAGCACGCCACAACAAACAGCAGCACCAGCAGCTCAGATGGAACGTCTTAGCAGGAGGCAGCATTTTACCAACATGGTGGAGCAGTATGTGTGCACACGCCTACATGTAGTGAATGAGGGGTCTGCCCCCTTCAACTTCTGGGTCTCCAAATTGGGCACATGGCCTGAGCTTGCCCTTTACGCCTTGGAGGTGCTGGCGTGCCCTGCAGCCAGTGTATTATCTGAACGGGTATTTAGCACGGCTGGGGGCGTTATAACAGACAAGCGCAGCCGCCTGTCCAGAGACAATGTGGACAAGCTCACGTTCATTAAAATGAACCAGGCATGGATCCCACGGGACTTTTCCGTACCTTGTGCAGAATAGCAATGGATACCGACCTTACCCAGCCATTGTTCCATTTTTGCTCTTTCTCACTCTTTTGGGGTGTACCCTCATTTAAAATTTGTGAAAAGAAGCAGTGTTGGCTACCTCGTCCTCCTCCTCAGGGCCAGATTAACGTAGGGGCTATTGGAGCTGCAGCTCCAGGCCCCTACCTTTTATATAGGCCCCGGGTTGGCCATATTCACTGTTACCGCTCTTCTGTCACTTGTAAACACAGAAGTCTGGCTTCTATGCTCGCTTCCCCAGGCAGCACCCTCAGAACCTCCCCACACAGCGTGAAGGCCGGACAAGGAGGGACAGTTGCCGATGCATGGATGTGTTTATGGGCTTCAGAGACAGCATCCCATGTTGAATTAGGCATGCATGGCTGCACCCTTCCTCCTCTGGGTGCATGGCAAGGCACGGCCCTTAAGGCCCTTCAAAATCCTCAGCACCAAGCCCATGATGCTCTTAATCTGGCCCTGGTCCTCCTCCACCGCCGCTTCCACCTACACCACCCATAGGTGTGCGCAGCCTATTGCATTAAGGTGTGCACCCCAAAGTTGAAATACACATGCATGTGTTTGCCAGCAGGGAGAGTAATGTAACGGGGCCATGTACCTGTAGGCAAAGAGAAATAGAGCAGAGCAGGTCCGAGGGAGATCTTTCCCATCTCCTCACTGGCAATGCTATGTGCCCTAGGTGATTAGGGTGTGCCCAGGCACACCCGGCACACCCTGTGCGCATGCCTATGTCACCGCCACATCCACCACCACCTCAACCTCCCTACTACTCCATATGGGCCTCGTCCTTCAGAGATGAAGAAGAACATTGTTTTATTTTTCTGTTTTTTTTTGTTGTTTTAAGTTATTTCCCTATCCACATTTGTTTGCAGAGCACTTGCCATGCTCTTAATTACGTTTTGCTGCCATTTGCAGCACTCTAGCCCTTTCCTTTGGTGTTTTAGAGCCATTTTAATGCCTTAAAGTTCGGGTCCCCATTGACTTCAATGGGGTTCGGTGTCCGGGAAAAGTTCGGTAAAAGTCCGGGACACGGACCCGGACTTTTTTTTAAAGTTCGGCCGAACCCGTCGAACACAGACATCTAGGTGTCCGCTCAACCCTAATCATGGGCCTCTTGGCTGCATCTCTGATCAGTCTTCTCCTTGTATGAGCTGAAAGTTTAGAGGAACAGCCAGGTCTTCGTAGATTTGCAGTGGTCTGATACTCCTTCCATTTCAATATTATCGCTTGCACAGTGCTCCTTGGGATGTTTAAAGCTTGGGAAATCTTTTTGTATCCAAATCCGGCTTTAAACTTCTCCACAACAGTATCTCGGACCTGCCTGGTGTGTTCCTTGTTCTTCATGATGCTCTCTGTGCTTTAAATGGACCTCTGAGACTATCACAGTGCAGGTGCATTTATACGGAGACTTGATTACACACAGGTGGATTCTATTTATCATCATTAGTCATTTAGGTCAACATTGGATCATTCAGAGATCCTCACTGAACTTCTGGAGAGAGTTTGCTGCACTGAAAGTAAAGGGGCTGAATAATTTTGCACGCCCAATTTTTCAGTTTTTTATTTGTTAAAAAGTTTGAAATATCCAATAAATTTCTTTCCACTTCATGATTGTGTCCCACTTGTTGTTGATTCTTCACAAAAAATTACAGTTTTATATGTTTATGTTTGAAGCCTGAAATGTAGCAAAAGGTCAAAAAGTTCAAGGGGTCCGAATACTTTCGCAAGGCACTGTATATGTGGTATGTGTTTATGGAATTGGATGGATATGTATGATATCTATGTTATTTCTCACATTTCGTCCATGAGATTAAAAAAAAGATACTTAGAATTTTTTGGGATAAGACTACCAAATGTTAAGAAGATAAGATAGAGAAAAAAAACTTTTCAATACATATTTTGTATTTTATTCTTACCAAAGAATTTTAGTTCAACAATAACAATATCAATTAACAATTCAGAACAGTATAAGATTGCATGGTTACAACATGTAGGATACCTTTGAACATAAATAATCAAATATTAACCACCTAGGCGGTAATCCCGAGCGTGACTCGGGGTGGATTTTTCATTGCAGGATCGGTAATCCCGAGTCACGCTCGGGGTGGATGTGCAGAGAGCGCAGCGGTGTCTCTTACCTTGTCCTGGCGATCCAGCGATGATCTCTCATTGCTGAGATCGCCAGCCGAGAGTCCCGCCGCTCCTCCGTCCTCCGTCGGTCTGATCACTTCCTAGTTCTGTTCCCTGCATACCGGTATATATATATATATATATATATATATATATATGCATATATATATATATATGTATATATATGCAAACACACACATATATATATATATAAAATTATATTATTGATTCAATTATAATTCATGCGTTATATATTTTATATATATATATATATATATATATATATATATATATATATATATGTGTGTATATATATATATATATATATATATATATATATACACACACACACACATATATCTATATATAATATATAATGCATGAATTATAATCTACTCAATGCTATAATTTTATTATATATATTATATATTAAATAATAAAATAATATTATTGATTCGATTATAATTCATGATTTTGTGTTTCAAATTTATCACATCTGGGATGTCTACTAGAGTCTTGTTTTGGTCAGGTTTAAGTCAGTAATTACTAAGAATTGTAGGCCTATAATACATAACGCCAAATTTCCATGAAAACAATTGTACCGCTTTTGGTATGTAATTCCTGACATAATCATACCGCCAGGGAGGTTAATAGCTAACTGTTATAAGACTCCAAATGTTAAAGGAAAAGTTAGGCACCGTAACGACTTCATCGAAATGAAGTTTTTATGGTGACAGGAGGTCCCTGAGCGCTGTCTTTCCTTATGGGATTAAACCGTTCTCGAAACTCCCAGCAGTGTCTCTGATTGGCTAAAAGCAGTCAGCTGACACTCTCAGCCAACCAGGGACTCCCATTCATTAAACTTGCTTGAGAAAGGTATGTTTCTTTGTCAAGCCAGTTTTATGAATGGGAGTCACTAAATGGCTTAGAGTGTCAGCTAACCGCTCTCAGCCAATCAGAGGCGCCGCTGGCCGGCCCTGTAGGAGTCTTTCAATTTAGAGAGATTTCTAAACCAGAAGAGGATGCAGGGAGATTGGTGCTGGAACACAGACTTTGGGGTTAAACTATTTGAAAATGGTGAGCCAGTGCCATCCTGGAACCATAACAACTTAATTTAGATTAAGTTGTTTTGGTGCCTGGAGTGTTCCTTTAATATTCCAAGCACATGCCATTTTTATGGGACCAGTTCAAGCTAAAAGCTGAAGATCTATTTGTGATTAGATCATAGGATTAATACATATAGAACTTAAAGTGGAGCAGTGTGGTTATATACAATGGGTCACATGCATAAAGAGCAACTTTGGGGAAAAGTGTTCAAAATGCTAAATTTGGAGCTATCGTTTTAGAACATAATGTTTCTGCTAATTGCTCCAAACTCAGCACTTTCTTCAGAATTGCTTCAGTTTTGCTATAATAAATATACCGCATAGTGTTTAGGCACTCATGCCATAAGAAACACTTAAAAGACATGTTGAATCCTTGTAAGATGGTTAAAAAATATAACAAATGCAGCAATGATGGGCACTGATAAGTGGCAATGATGGGCACTGACAGGCAGCACTGAAATGCTGCATTGATAGGTAGCAATGATGGACAGCACTGGTATGCGGCAATGATGGGCACTGATAGCCAGCAATGATATGCGGCAATGATGGGCACTGATATGTGGCAATGATGGGCACTGGTAGGCAGCACTGATAGGTGGCAATGATGGGCACTGATAGGTGGCACTGACAGGCATTATTGATAATGAAGGGGGGCACTGATATAAGGAGATTGTGAGCTAATGGGGGTCTTTAAGGGGGTGAGACTGATCTAATGGTTGATCACCAACCATTAGATCAGCAGTCAGTACCCCCTCTTAGAGACCCCCCCATTATCTCACAGTCCCCTTATATTAGTGCCCCCCTCCCCCTTCCTTAGAGACTCCCAGAGATCACAGCGGACCCCCTTATATCGACGCTCCCTGCCCTCTTTAACACATCCATTCAGATTGCCTTACCAGTGGGACCCAGGAGCTACTGCAACTAAGGAGGGAAGTGTGAGAGCGGAGCGGGGGGGGGGGCGGAGCTGGGAGGTGGAGCCACTCTCAGACTATTCACCTTGCACTATGCAGTGTGAACGGCAGAAAAAGCATGTCATTGGTTGCTAGGACAGCAAACAATGACTGCCAAGGAGATCATCGAGGCGGCAGAAGTTGCAGCGGGGGGTGAGAGTGGCATCTGGCAGGGGAGGCAGAGAGGCACAGCGGACAGGAATATAATTGAATGAAGTGCAGTGCCAGAACTTGGTCCGGCTCTAACACCATTCCCCAGGACATACGTATATACTGGATGGATGGAAGGGACTGGAAGTATGTTGTGTCCGGGTCACAGGTATACAGAGACCCGGCACAAGTGTCTAAACCTGGACTGTCCGAGGCAATACCAGATAACTGGCATCCCTATCCGGGGACAAAAACCGGGGACAGACTTGGTCTAGGGACAGTGTCCTTAGTCCGGGGACTGTCTCTGGAAACCGGGGACGTCTGGTCACCCTAACTTAGCTCCCTTTACTCTGATACCCCTAACTAAAATCTAGTGGAACCAATTGTCCTCAGAAGTCACCTAATTAGTAAATAGAGTCCACCTGTGTGTAATTTAATCTCAGTATAAATGCAGCTGTTCCGTGAAGCCCTCAGAGGTTTGTTAGAGAACCTTAGTGAACAAACAGCATCATGTAGGCCAAGGAACACACCAGACAGGTCAGGGATAGAGCTGTGGAGAAGTTTAAAGCAGGATTAGGTTATAACAAGGTATCCCAAGCTTTGAACATCTCACGGAGCACTGTTCAATCCAACATCCAAAAATGGAAAGAGTATGGCACAGCTGCAAACCTACCAAAACATGTCCGTCCACCAAAACTGACAGGCCAGGTAAGGAGAGCATTGATCAGAGCAGCAGCCAAGAGGCCCATGGTAACTGAGATCCACAGCTCAGTCAGGAGAATCTGTCCACAGGACAACTATTATTAATGCACTCCACAATTATGCCCTTCATGGAAGAGTGGCAAAAAGGAAGCCATGTTGGGGACACAGCAAACATGTGCTCTGGCCAGATGAGACACAAATTTAACTTTTTGGCCTAAAAGCAAAATGCTATGTGTGGCAGAAAACTAACACTGCACATCACCCTGAACACACCATCCCCACCGTGAAACATGGTGGTGGCAGCATCATGTTGTAGGGATGCTTTTCTTCAGCAGGGACAGGGAAGCTGGTCAAAGTTGCTGGGAAGATGGATGGAGCCAAATACAGGGCAATCTTAGAAGAAAAGCTGTTGGAGTCTGTAAAAGACTTGAGACTGGGGAGGAGGTTCACCTTCCAGCAGAGCAACAACCCTAAACAAACAGCCAGAACTTCAATGGAATGGTTTAGGTCAAAGCATATTCATGAGCTAGAAAGTCCAACTGTGACATAGGTTTAAATAAAAGAAACATTCTTCCAAGCTGTGAACTGCTCAGTGTGATATCCACACCACCACCGTGTTAAAGGTGAACGCTTATCAGATGGCAATGACCCCCAATGTCTGAATGGTCACAAACAGCTTAGAAGGTATGTCCTCATTCCGCATTCCGCTCTGATCGAGTGACATCACTTCTGGGTACTGTCTGGCGCCAGATTTTAAAAAAAGGCAACATTCAAAACAGCCAAACTTGAAGTACCTGTCAAAAAATAAATAAATAAATAAATAATTTTTTTTTTAAATGTACAAAAATATTGGCCAATATCGGCCAATATCGATATGCATTGGCCAAAATGCGACTGGTGAGTATCTTGCGACTGGTGAGTATCTTGCGACTGGTGAGTATCTGCGACTGCTGAGTATCTGCGACTGGTGAGTATCTGGCGACTGGAGAGATTTTTTGCGATTGGTGAGTATATTGCAACTGGTGAGATTCTTTGCGACTGGTGAGTATCTTTGCGACTGGTGAGTATCTTTGCGACTGGTGAGTATCTTGCAGCTGGTGAGTATCTTGCGACTGGTGAGTATCTTTGCGTCTGTTGCTATCTTTGCGACTGGTAAGTATCTTAGCGACTGGTTAGTTTATTAGCGACTGGTGAGTACCCCAGGTTTAGTACCAGGGGAGATAGAGGTAGTGTAGGTAAGGAAGAGCAGGTCGTTAACATTATCCCCATAGAATAGTGGGTAATAATGTCCGACAGGATTGGGGATGCCACTCAGTGCACTTCTTGCGCCATGTATGAGTTTCTTGATGAACCAATCGAGGACGAATACTGCTGTGCAAGATGTGAGCAACTTGTTGCTCTGGAAGCCCACATCATGGATCTAAAGAACACAGTGGCAAGACTGCGTCGCATCTACAACCTGGAAAGGAGCTTGGACATTACCCATCAGGAGCTGGCAGGGGCCAGCATAGAGGAGGGAGGAATGGAGGAGACGCAAGCAGCAGAGGCACGCAGCTGGGTGACTGTTAGGAATGTTAGTGGGAGGAGTGTCAGGGAGGCCAGTCCTGAGTTGGTACATCCTAACATATTTGCCGAGTTGCAGGTTGAGGGGGATATCAACTCAGGGATGGCAGGGCTGGAGCATGCACCCTCCCCCAGCTGCCAGGGGAGGGACGGCTCCAGGAAGAAGGGGGGCCATAACTCAGGAAAGGTTAGAAAGGTTGTGGTAGTTGGGGACTCAATTATCAAGAGGACAGAGAGGGCAATCTGTAAAAAAGATCTTGTTAACCAAACAGTTTGTTGTTTACCGGGCGCCCACGTTCGGCATATCGCAGATCTGGCAGACAGATTGTTGTGCGGGGCTGGGGATGACCCAGCAGTCATGGTGCATGTGGGCACTAATGACAAAGTTAAAGGTAGGTGGAGGATCCTAAAGAACGATTTCAGGGACTTAGGTAATAGATTGAGGAAAAGGACCTCCAAGGTGGTTTTCTCTGAAATACTGCATGTACCTCGAGCCACACAGGAGAGGCAGAAGGAGATTAGGGAACTTAACAAGTGGCTGAGGAATTGGTGTAGGAAGGAGGGGTTTGGGTTCCTGGAGAACTGGGCCGACTTCTCAGTCGGCTACTGGCTATTTAGTAAGGATGGGCTGCACCTTAATGGGGACGGTACAGCTCTTTTGGGGAGAAAGATGGCCACCAAGTTGGAGGAGCTTTTAAACTAGGAGACGGGGGGGGGGGCTCAGAAGTAGAGTCAGTTAGGAGGGAGCAAAGGACTGAAGACAGTTGTAGGGTCAGCAGCAACAGTAGGTCCACAACGTCAATCGGTAGGTCTGTGCGGGAGAACCGCAGACCAAACAGGAATAAACATAACCACCAATCACAGAGGGGTATATGCTAATGCCAGGAGCCTAGCTAATAAAATGGATGAGTTGGAAATGTTAGTACATGAGGAGGACATAGACCTAGTGGGAACAACGGAGACTTGGTTCGACCCCTCACATGACTGGCTGGCAAATATCCAAGGGTATTCAGTGTACCGGAAGGACAGGGTAGGAAAAAGAGGGGGAGGAGTATGTCTTTACGTCAAGAATAATGTAAAGGTGATTGAGAGGAGTGACATTACGGAAGGGATGAGTATGGAGTTAGAATCCGTATGGGTAGAACTCCATAGGGAAGGAGAAAAGGGAAAAGTAGTTGTGGGGGTTTGCTATAGGCCACCTAAACAAGGGGAGGAGGTAGAGCAGGAATTTTTAGCACTTTTGGGTAAAGTGGCAAAGCCTAGGATCAGTCATCATATTGGGGGACTTCAATTATCCCGACATTGACTGGGGAGAGGGGACTACACACTCACATAAGGGCGTCTATTCACGGAAACCTTACAGGATAATTACATGTCATAGTTGGTGGATTCTCCTACTAGAGAAAACGCAATCCTGGATCTATTGATCACTAATGACCCAGACCTAATCTCGGAGGTAGGGGTCCAGGACAACCTGGGCTCTAGCGATCACAGGATGATCACATTTAGCGTAAATAACAATATAGCAAGGCAAGTGGGGAACATAAGAACCCTTAACTTCAGAAGGGCAGACTTTCCAAAATTGTACTCATTGATGGAAAGGGTAAACTGGGACCGAACCCTGGGATCCCTGACCACAGAGGAAAAATGGGAATGCTTTAGGAACATATTAAGCAAAGGCATCTTGCAGTGCATTCCTATGGGAAATAAATTTAGAAGAGACAAAGCCAAACCTGGCTGGCTAAACCATAGCGTTAAAAAACGTATTAGGGGAAAAAAATTGGCCTTCAGGAAATATAAATCAGAGGGCACAGTATTGGCTTTCGACCAATACAAGGAGGCAAATAGGAAGTGTAAACACAAAATCAAGATGGCTAAAATAGACTTTGAGAGACAAATAGCGGAGGATAGTAAAAAAAACCCAAAGAAATTCTTTAAGTATATCAACAGCAAAAAAACTAGGGCAGAGCATATTGCACACATAATTAACGATGATGGGAGGATGGTTACAGAGGACACTGAAAAAGCAACCGTGCTGAATGCTTTTTTCTCGTCAGTCTTTACACAGGAAATGGAGGGGTACACTGACCATGACTGTATGGTTAGTAGTAATACACAGGACTTGCCACTATGGCTAACAGAGGGTGAAATCAGGGAAAGGCTGGATAAACTTAACACAAACAAATCACCAGGCCCGGATGGCGTACACCCGAGAGTACTTAAGGAACTCGGTAAGGTTATATCCAGACCACTGTTCCTGATCTTTGCGGACAGTATTAGGACAGGAGATGTACCAGGGGAGTGGAGGAAAGCAAACGTGATCCCGATATTCAAAAAGGGTCAGAGGCATATACTGGGAAATTGTAGGCCTGTCAGTCTGACATCAGTAGTATGTAAACTTCTGGAGGGTATGATAAGGGACTATATCATAGAGTTTGCTAAGGACAACAGCATCATCAGTAGTAACCAGCACGGGTTTACAAATGGGCGTTCTTGTCAAACCAATCTCTTAACATTCTACGAGGAGGTGAGCTGTGAGCTAGATAGGGGCAGACCAGTGGATGTGGTGTACTTGGATTTTGCTAAGGCGTTTGATACAGTTCCCCATAAGCGCTTAATTTATAAAATAAGGTCTGCAGGTATCGACAGCAGGGTTTGCTCTTGGATACGGAACTGGCTAAAAGGGCGTGTCCAAAGGGTGATAATAAACAGCGCATACTCAGACTGGTCTGAGGTAGTAAGCGGGGTCCCCCAAGGCTCAGTCCTAGGACCAACCTTGTTCAATTTATTCATAAACAGCATTGAGGACGGGATCAGTAGTTCGATATCCGTTTTTGCAGATGACACAAAATTAAGCAGGGCAATAACAGCTCAGCATGAAGCAGATATCCTACAGAATGACCTGGACTTGGGGACTAGAAACATAAAAGCACAATACACGTTTGGAGGGGAACCCTTGGGAGAATCAAAAATGGAGAAGGATCTGGGAGTGTTGGTTGATGATAGACTAGGCAACAGCATGCAATGTCAAGCGGCAGCTGCCAAGGCTAGCAGAATATTAGCATGCATAAAGAAAGGGATGTATTCCAGAGATAAGACTATAATCCTTCCACTTTATAAAACTCTGGTCCGACCTCATCTGGAGTATTCTGTCCAGTTCTGGTCACCAGTCCTCAGAAGGGATGTGTTGGAGCTGGAGAGGGTCCAGAGAAGGGCAACTAAACTAATTAGGGGATTGGAGGACCTTGATTATGAGGAGCGTCTGCAATCGTTTGCTTTATTCTCCCTGGAGAAGAGACGCCTGAGGGGGGACATGATAGCAATTTTTAAATATCTCAATGGGGATCTAAGCAGGGGAGGATTGGGCCAGGGTGCAGGGGGGCAATTGCCCCCTGGGCCGCTCTGATGCCCCATAAAAAGGCTGCACCGCTTCTGCCACAGACATTCCTAAAGGATTCCTGGTAAAGAAAAATAAAAAGTCCCCACTGCTGACCTACTGAGTGAGGGATAAAGACAAGGACAGAGCGCAGGCCCCCTCCCCCAGCATGGATGGTGTAAACTGTGTCTGAGCAGAGGCCGGTTCCATGCCCCACTGGAGACTCTTACCCCCAGCCAAACACAACCGAGCTGTCCCAGCTCCCTCCAACCGCCCCATGCTGGCCAGGTCGTGAACCCAGATTCAGCTGTTAAGTAGAGTACCTGGAGCAGGGCTTCAGCCTGGAATGGGGGTCAGGAGGACGGAAAGAGGGAGAGTGGGAGGGGGGGCCGAGTTGCTGCCCCATGGGCCTCTGGTTTTTACTTGCCCCCTGGGCCGAAAGTTGCCAGTCTGCCCCTGGATCTAAGCTTAGAAAAAAAGCTGTTCAGTCGAAGGGATTGCATGAGGACTCGGGGGCATACAATGCGATTAGAGGAGAAGCGTTTTAACCTCAGGCAACGTGGGGGGTTCTTTACTGTTAGGGCTACAAGATTGTGGAATTCTCTACCACAAGAAGTGGTTTCTGCAGGTAGTATGGTGACTTTCAAAAGACTACTAGACGTACATCTCAAGGATCAGAACATTCAGGGGTATGCGAGATGATTACAGCCACACACACCTACACAGGTTGAACTGGATGGACTATAGTCTTTATTCAACCTCACCTATAAAAATAGCGGCAACGAAAAACCGATATCGGTCAGTCACTAATACACACACATACATACATACATACATACACTCGCCTAGCCATCAACTGTCAGACCAACCATATTGCAAATATGGGCTTTAAATAAATGCTTTCATTTAACACATCTTAACCACTTCCGGACCGCCTTCTGCAGCTTTACGTCGGTACTTTGACATTAAATAACGGTGTTATGACAGCAGATAGCTGCCATAACCCTGGAATTTTCTTACACGGCCGTCAGTCCTCGTTCACATAAAAGTGGCCCCTGTTGCGGATTCGCTGCAGGATCACTTTTATGGGTGGCGGGAAAGGTGTGCCTCCTGCCCGCTTCCCAGTCGTTTTCCCAGCTTACCGCAGCCGTCGGTAATGGGTAAAACGATTCGGTCCATTGCAGTCCCAGGTAGGAATTCGAGTGAGGGCAAGATGGCCCTCACGCGACTCTATGGCCTTGGAGGACCAGAGTGACGTCATAAGTCGCTTCTGCCCAACGGCCTTAAAGGGCCCATTTTTTTTTTTTTGCTGAAAAAAACTACATTTTATTTTATTTTTTGCTTTTAAGGGTAGATGTGAGATCTGAAGGTCTTTTTGGACCCCAGATCTGATTAAAGAGGACCAGTCCTGTTTATTTCTATTACAGGGGATGTTTACATTCCTTGTAATAGGAATAACATTTATCAAAATCATTTTTTTAAAGGAACAGTGTAAAAAAAATGGTAAAATAAATAAGGAAAAAAAAATTTCAAGTGCCCCGTCCCTCCGAGCTCACGTGCAGAAACGAACGCTTACGCAAATCGTACCCACATATTTAAACGGTGTTCAAACCACACATGTGAGGTATCGCTGCGATTGCTAGAGCAAGAGCAAATATTCTAGCCCTAGACCTGCTCTGTAACCTGCAGAAATTTTTAAAGCATCGCCTATGGGGATTTTAAAGTAACAATGTCTGTCGCCATTCCACGAGCGTGAGCAATTTTGTAGCCTGACATGTTAGGTATCTATTTACTCGGTGTAACATTATCTTTCACATTATAAAAAATTGGGCTAACTTTACTGTTTTCTTATTTTTTAATTCAAAAAAGTGTTTTTGTTTTTTTTTTCAAAAAAAATTGCGTTTGTAAGACCGCTGTGCAAACACAGTGTAATATTAGGTATTGCGACGATCTCCATTTTATTCTCTAGGGTCTCTGCTAAAAAAAAAAAAAAAATATTTAATGTTTGCAGATTCTAAGTAATTTTCTAGCAAAAAATACTGATTTTAACTTGCAAACAAAAAGTGTCAGAAATAGGCTTGGTCCTTAACCACTTGCCTTCTGTGCACTTAAACACCCTTCCCATCCAGGCCAATTTTCAGCTTTCAGCACTGTCACACTTTGAATGACAATTGCGCGGTCATGCTACACTGTACCCATTTGAAATTTTTATCATTTTTTTCACACAAATAGAGCTTTCTTTTGGTGGTATTTAATCATCTCTGGGTTTTTTATTTTTTACAAAAAAAAAAGAATAAAGACAAAAAATTTTGAAAAAAAAAAAAAGTTCTTCTTATTTTCTGCGAGTAAATTTTGAAAATAAATTTTTCTCCTTCACTGATGTGCGCTGATGAGGCGGCACTGATGGGCACTGATAGGCTGCACTGATGGGCACTGATGAGGTGGCACTTATGGGCACTGATGAGGTGGCACTTATGGGCACTGATGAGGAGGTACTAATATGCCGCACTGATGAGCACTGATAGGCGGTACTGAGAGGCGGCACTGAGAGGCGGCACTGAGAGGCGGCACTGATGAGCACTGATAGGCGGCACTGCTGGGCACTGAGAGGCGGCACTGCTGGGCACTGAGAGGTGGCACTGCTGGGCACTGAGAGGTGGCACTGCTGGGCACTGACAGGTGGCACTGCTGGGCACTGAGAGGCGGCACTGATGGGCACTGATAGGCGGCACTGATGGGCACTGGCGGATGGCACTGGACACCGACGGGTGGCACTGATGAGCGGCACTGATGGGCAGCACCATCAGTGCCCACACTCAGTGCCCATAGTGCTGCCAGTCAGTGCTCATCAGTGCCTAGATGAGCAGGCACTGATGGGCACTGACTAGCAGCACTATGGGCACTGATTGTGGGCATTGATGGGGGGCACTGTGGGCACTGATGGGGGGGCACTGTGTGTGTGTTTTTTACCTTGTGTAATCAGGGCACTGGTGATCGGTGCCCTGATTACATTCTCCAGTGTCCCCGGCGCTGTGAGGCTCCCCCTCCTTCCTCACACTGCAGGCTCCGTGTGAGGAAGGAGCGCCGGCGATGAGAGATGATCTCATATGTTTACATATGAGATCATCGCTCATTGGACGGCCAGATCACGTGGTGAATGGCCGCTGTGATTGGCCATTCACCACGATCTGTGATCCCTTGGACACGGCCGACACAGATTTTCCCCGCAGCGCGCTCGCGGGAGCGCGCTGGGGGCGTGTCACTGGGAGGCCGTTTAAAAACGGCCTCCCGAAAATTTGAGTCCGCGCTGCAGCCGTATATAGGCTGTAGCGCGGACGGGGGGTGGTTAAGTGGTAAAGCATATCTATGATCAAAATGTAAAATCAAATATTAATTTCCACATTGTATTTCAGTTATTTCTAGCCTACTCCTATTAATTTGAAAGATCTTGAAGTTTGTAAATGTATTTTGTGATGAGCCCACAGATTTAATTCCTTGAATTTTGTGACACGTAGTCATTACGCCCTGTGGGAAGGCACATTTTACAGAGCCTGCCTTCTGAACTACAGACATGTTGTAGTCAGAGCCTTCTTCAGAGGCTCTGAAGAAGAGGCGCGGCCTCGAAACGCATAAGCCTGCACAGGTTCAGGGGACGATCCAATCCCGATCTTGTTGCTGAGGATTTTATATCTATTTAATGTGCTTTTTATCAAGAAACTCGTTTGTGAGTATTTTTAATCTATCATTTTAATAAACCTGTTTAAGAGATAATGCACTAGGCCCTTGTGTTTGTTGTCGTTTATAGTGTTTCCGGACCACTCTGGTCCAGCGGGGGGCTGCAAGGCTGAAGCATTATCAAGTTGCCGTGTCATCTGTTCTCATCTACAAGTCTACAGTCAGGTTGGATAGAGGATTGCACCACTCAGAGCGCAGGGAATAGGTGCTGCATTGACAGTACATTTGTTTGTTTATAACTTGGATGGGGTAAGGGATTATGGGATGCCTAACATGAAAATGCCCATCAAACAGAAGCAGGGACAACTACCTCCCAATTTACAAATTCATCTTCTTCCTTCCTTCTGCACAAACTTGGTTCCTTTTTGCACAGCTGCTGCTGGATCTCTCCTGGAGGAACTAACAGTCTGTTGTTAGCTCAGCAACAGCCCATTACAGGCTAGGAACTTGCAGTCCCTTGGTAAAGTAGCACATGTGGAGTAAACAGCATCTCACATCACCTTCTGCTTCCCTGTTGACGCTGATCCCAGTTCCACTGCTTGCAGAAATGCTAGCCCACCTAGCTGCCACCAGCCCACCTGGCTGCTTTCTCTTCAAAGTCCTCCTGAATGACACACACAGGGAGACTCCCCAGGGCAAGGTTGGATAAAGACTTGGCACACCGCTGTTTTCAAGAAAGACCTGCTACAGCTAGCAGTCTCTCCCCTTGTCTGTCCCTGCACCGTGCTGATCTGCTTACTGTCTCGCCTTGCTCCTGCTGCCTCTCTGGTTAGGGTCCCACCAACTGTCTCCTGTGGTGGGATCCTTCCTGGCCAGCCTCCCAAACTCCATCCTCAGGTAACCCCCCCTAGGTAAGGGGTCCCTCGAGAGCCACTGACAAACTTCCTCAGCACTGTTTCTCCATCTTCCACCCGGCTCTCCTTTCTGGCATGTCTTATGACTATTTAAAGGCTGTTTAGTTCCCTGTCAGTCCCCCAACCTGGGGATTGGCTAAGGGCCCCTAAATATTCAAGGCAACCCCTCCTAGCTTCCGCCCACCATCTTCTAGAACGTTCTCCAACATTCTATAAACAGGGGGAGGCACCAGGGAGCTGCCAGAATAAATCATAATTGTGGGACTTCCATGCTTGAACCCCCCGACCATCTCGGGGTTAAACGCTACCACCCGTGCCGGGGCGATATCTGATAGGATTTCCCCTTCTGTATCTATTAGGCCGAGTATCTTTCTTCACAATAGGAAATTGGCATACTCCTTGGAATTTTTTCATACAATCCTTATTATCATTGCTCGGATACACATATAGTTGGAACTGACGTTTTTCTAAAATGCCTTATATTCCTATTGCATTAATATTCATGAACTATTAGAATTAAGGGCGGATATTGTAATCACGCCCTTTTGTAAGTGAGGGCGGAATTCCATCACCGCGGTCATGTTCCGTGAAGTGCTGGAATATACGCCCAAACCGGATGTGATGTCACCGTCAAAAACTCGCGGCATTTTGCGCGAGACTAAACAGACGGAAATGACGACATCACTCAAGGCCTCGCGATACTCATCGGTAAATCACGGGCCTTGCTTTGATACTTAAGGGAACGCCGAGAATCAGTCCGGTGAGTGATCTCTCCGTGACAGGACAGAATTGTCGTTCCTCCAACCCTCCTTATAGCTCAGTAAGTACCCTTTTGGGGGACCTTTGATCGCTAGAATGCTTTCTGCACCTCAACTAAGGTGAACCTTACCTTATATATATCTACTCCTTCAGATCAATGGGCGAACTCCACCAGCTGCATTATCAGCCGTGGGGGTTTTTATCCGTCCCTGTTGGAAGATAATGTCATTGATTGTCTGCCGCTTTCTTTCACCAAACGGTATTTATATTTATATTTGTTTTATTGGGGACATTCCTGGCTTATATAATATCCTGGATAGGTAATCAGATAGATGCAATACAAAATTTTCTATATTTTAGGTAAAGTAGAATACCAACATCAATATTGAACCACTCTGGGACAAAAGTGCATCCCCAAGTGGATATTGCATCTGCTGAAGTGGCACCGGATTTGGCTGTCATTTTATATTTATACGGAGGTAAGGCAACTAAATAGAAATTACTTACTATTTAGTGGGCACACGCCCCCACCCCCTGAACACACCTCTGAAAGCACTGTTTCTTTTATATATGTATTTCAGGCAAACGATATCTATCTGAAAATCTTGGAATATAATATACCATATATATTCCTACATATATATATATACTTCCCTGGCCACATCCCAGCGTATTTTCTATCTATCTAAGATATTTGAGGCATCTTGGATGTCCCATTCCAACACGGAGGTAAGACACCCCAAACAATAATAACTACAATACATCCCATTGTGGATAATTTATGTTCTGAGCCTTTCCGCTCTTCAGTACTTCCTCTTCCTGTGTTTTTTCATCTGCTTTCAGGGGTCACCATTAATTAAGCTCCAATAGGCACCTTCAGTTGAGGACCACCATTGGGAAGGTGACTGGAATCCTTTCCGTCACTTGGAGGTTTCTTTTCCTCCTCACTTCTACATATCACTCATCCCCCTCTTGGATCATCACAACAGGTGAAGTGATCCGTAATCATAGATATAAGGAAATTTATCCTTGGAGCGAATCTTCTTGACATTGCACTGTTATTTACAGGTAATAGAGGACATACAAATAATACAAATACCTGATTCTAGCTCCCACCCTGCGGGACCCCTATATATCCCTCCTTGGATAGTATGAGTGGCTCCGGACACCTGCCGGTATGTGAACACCTACCAGGTGATATTTTGTCGTTTATTATTTCCCCCCCCCCCTTTTCTTCCCCTTTTTTCCCGCACCCCTTTCCCCTTTTTTTTTTTTTTTTTGGAAATGTTATTCTGGTATATTTACAACTAACCGAATAAGTGATATTACCTCACAAGATGAAATAATATGTTGTCGCATATGCAAAAACTTTGATATGATTGATGTGACACACAAAATGTATGTTTTTGTATTTTGCTTTGTTCTCTTGGATTTACCTGTGGCATATGATTATGCTTTCCAGGAAGACATGCAGATTCCCTGAGGAAGATTTTGGTACTATACAAATTTCGAAACGCGTTGGATTCTGCCATGCATCTGCAATTGTATTGTATTGTATCTTGAATGTATCATTATTGTTTGATTGATCCTTCACAATCACACTTGTTTCAATAAATTGTATTTTAATTAATTCTATCTTTTTCAAAGAGATCCTTACTAGTTACCCTTAAAGTCGCACCCTTCTTAGGGGGTCATTCCCTTTTTTCTTTATCAACTTATCAAGGGATTATGGTAACACAATATCTGAGAATCACCTACATACCTGTTTTAAATCATCCAGCCCTGGCCTCTAATAACCCTGACCCAGATTCAGTGACTCCCTGTTTATCCCTGGGCCAGACTAAAGTTTGCCTACTCTCACTCTAGTAGCACACACTAGAGGGTGACACTCACAACATGAAATTAGATTTTTCAAGTAAATTATTGTGAAATATACAGTATACTATATTATATGTTATTACAATGCTGATGTTTTAAAATGAAAGTGTACACTGTGACGATAGATTTCTTTTAAATACGAACTGTCTGTGTTGCCCTATAGCAGTGATGGTGAACCTTGGCACCCCAGATGTTTTTGGAATTACATTTCCCATGATGCTCCTGCACTCTGCAATATAGTGGAGCATCATGGGAAATGTCGTTCCAAAACATATGGGGTGCCAAGATTCACCATCACTGCCCTATAGCAACCAGAGTGGAGCTTATTTTTCAGATACTCTGCAGTATGAACTATATGTGTTGCCCAATAAAATTCAGATATATTTAGAGCTCATTCACAATGTGCGCAGCCACGGAGCACTTAAAGAGCTGTTTGTTTACTTTTCTGTCCTAGTGCAGAGCTGGGTGCAGGCAGTGCATATGAGTGAATGAACAAACATTGTATGTGCCCACCCTGACCCGGGCACAGAGCATGTGTGTCCAGGTTCGTGCACCTGTCTCTGCGTACCTGTCAAACTCAGCTTTGTAGTCAATGTATGTCCATTGATCTATTAGGGCTGCCCGCTCAATGCTAGGACAGAAAAGTAAAAAAAAAACAGCTCTTTACGCCATGTGAATTAGCCCTTAAACTGCAATCACTAACCATTATTAAAACACTAGAGCGACCATGATTGTAGGCAGTGAGCAGGGCAGCCATCAGAAAATGTGGAGCCCCTTACACAGCTTTAGGCCTGGGTCCCCCAGGCCTGGTCCCCAACATTCCCCAGGTTACACACAGTGCAGCTCTCCCATGCGGCTAACCTGCGACTGGCATGCTGTCCAAAACCAGCATCCGGTCTGCAGGGAGAGGCGGAGTGTAAAATATATCTAACTAAGTGAACTAAGTGAGCTGCATTGGCTTGCTCCATAGCCACCCTGCTTTTGCAATGTCTAATTACTACAGCAGCAGCAACTTGATCTCTTTGGGTAGGGCCGGGGAGGGTGGGCCCCTCAGGATGCCCAGGCCCCTTGTGACACCTGGGCCCCCTACTTGTGTTTGGGCTGTCCTCCCCTGATGGCGGCCCTGGCAGTGAGGCTAGGTTCCCCCAGGTATTGGAAACGTGAAGCATTTTCAGGTGTGTGAAACCATAAAGTGCCAAAGCCTTCATGCAGTTCCATGCAGCTGTTTAAAAAAAAAAGGGACGGGCTTTTTCCCTGCGTTTTTCACAGGTACTACAGTCTATTCCATTTGAATGGGCTGCTGTGCCCAGACAAACTCAAGCTGCCCTACCTGCGATAATGTGAACCTAGCCTAGGAGAGTTATATCTTTGTAAAGGCCTTGTGCTGAATTGAAACTGAGCACTATGGAGGTAATATCTCAGAAATTAGCTCCTGCAGACATGATGAAAATGATAGGTAATTTAAAGTGATAGTAAACGATCACCCTGTAAAACAACCCATTCAGTTAAAAAAAGAAATTAAAGGCAAAATATTTGTGTATAGATAAAAAAGAACATTATGACTACCTTTTTTACTTGTGTTATAAGTGATCACATTCCCTCTGTTCTCTATAAGAGCTGGGGGGAAGAGAAGCAGCAGCACGCTGAGCTTCCCAGTGAAAGGTGGTGGGGGGGGGGGGGGGTGTGTCAGGATAAGTCTGATTATTAGAGGATAGCAGGCTGAGTTCCCAGCAAAGCTAGAGAACTGACCACGCTGTGCTCTCATGTCTAGTGTAGTCAGTTTTTAATAGGAAAGCAGGAGGGGCTGGCAGGAACACCAGGGATTTCATAAAGGAAGCAATGCAAAGAGTACAGGATACAATTTTATACAAGAACATGATACAGAATGCACATATCGGGAATATGAAATTTTGGGGTAACAAACACTTTAAGTGTGGATACATTACTACTTTACAATTCATAGTGGTCTAAAAATATATTCTACTTAGTACAATGCATAGTTAGAGATGTAACTAAAGGTGGTCATACATAGTTAGATTTTGTTAGAAAATGTTTGATTTTGAAACATTAGTTTGGTTTTATAAAGGTAAATGGAGACAAATTGCTGATCGTTGTCAACCGTAGTAAAGGCAAAGTATTTATTTTTCATTCTTATCTGAACTAATATAATTCCAATTTTTAATGTGGTCCTCATTTGGCAAAAATCATACTTATTGTAATGTGCATGTGCAAGGAAAAGTTTCAACCAGACTTAGAACTTCCATGATCATGAACATTCCTAAATGATTGTGTATGATATAAGATTGCAAGAACAATACAAACAAAGGTTACTGTTTAGTGTATGCAAAACTGGATTTATGAGTAGATTCTGGTGTGTGTGTGTGTGTTTGTATGTGTGTGTATGTGTGTGTGTATATATATATATATATATATATATATATACACACAGTATCCCACAAACGTGAGTACACCCCTCACATTTTTGTAAATATATTTTATCTTTTCATGTGACAACACTGAAGAAATTACACTTTGCTACAATGTAAAGTAGTGAGTGTACAGATTGTATAACAGTGTAAATTTGCTGTCCCCTCAAAATAACTCAACACACAGCTATTACTGTCTAAACTGCTGGCAACAAAAGAGAGTACACCCCTAAGTGAAAATGTTGAAATTGGGCCCAAATTTCAATATTTTGTGTGGCCACCATTATTTTCCAGCACTGCCTTAACCCTCTTGGGCATGGAGTTCACCAGAGCTTCACAGGTTGTCACTGGAGTCCTCTTCCACTCCTCCATGATGACATCATGGAGCTGGTGGATGTTCGAGACCTTGCACCTTCCATTTGAGGATGTCTCACAGATGCTCAATAGGGTTTAGGTCTGGAGACATGCTTGGCCAGTCCATCACTTTTACCCTCAGCTTCTTTAGCAAGGCAGTGGTCATCTTGGAGGTGTGTTTGGGGTCGTTATCATGTTGGAATACTGCCCTGCGGCCCAGTCTCTGAAGGGAGGGGATCATGCTCTGCTTCACTATGTCACAGTACATGTTGGCATTCATGGTTCCCTCAATGAACTACGCAGTACTGGCAGCACTCATGCAGCCCAGACCATGACACTCCCACCACCATGCTTGACTGTAGGCAAGACACACTTGTCTTTGTACTCCTCACCTGGTTGCTGCCACCCACGCTTGACACCATCTGAACCAAAAAATGTATCTTGGTCTCATCAGCTTACAGAACATGGTTCCTGTAATCCATGCCCTTAGTCTGCTTGTCTTCAACAAACTGCAGGCTTTCTTGTGCATCATCTTTAGAAGAGGCTTCCTTCTGGGACGGCAGCCATGCAGACCAATTTGATGCAGTGTGTGGCGTATGGTCTGAGCACTGACAGGCTGACCCCCCACCCCTTCAACCTTTGCAGAAATGCTGGCAGCACTCATACATCTAATTCCCAAAAACAACCTCTAGATATGACTCTGAGCACGTGCATTTAACTTCTTTGGTCGACCATGCGAGGCCTGTTCTGTATGGTCTTGGCCACCGTGCTGCAGCTCAGTTTCAGGGTCTTGGCAATTTTCTTATAGCATAGGCCATCTTTATGTAGAGCAACAATTCTCTTTTTCAGATCCTCAGAGAGTTCTTTGCCATGATGTGCCATGTTGAACTTCCAGTGACCAGTATGGGAGAGTGATAACACCAAATTTAACACACCTGCTCCCTATTAACACCTGGGACCTTGCAACACTAACGAGTCACATGACACCGGGGAGAGAAAATGGCTAACTGGGCCCAATTTGCACATTTTCGCTTAGGGTGTACTCACTTTTGTTGCCAGCAGTTTAGACATTAATGGCTGTGTGTTGAGTTATTTTGAGGGGACAGCAAATTTACACTGTTATACAAGCTGTACACTCACTACTTTACATTGTAGCAAAGTGTCATTTCTTCAGTGCTGTCACATGAAAAAATATAACAAAATATTTATACAATTTTGAGGAGTGTACTCACTTTTGTGAGATACTGTATAGATATACTACAACCCCATTGGTTGAAAAACATATAGGGGGAGATTTACTAAAACTAGTGTGCACAGAATCTGGTGCAGCTGTGCATGGGAACCAATCGGCTTCTAGGTTTTAGGACCAGTTCACACTGATCCGACATGAGCTACAACTTCGAGAGCACAGGTATGGCATGTCATGTACTTCTAAATATACAATATATTATTTTTATATTATTATACAGGATGTATATAGCGCCAACAATTTATGCAGTGCTTTACAACATAAGGGCATACAATACAGTTTAATAAAAGAGTAATCAGAGGGCCCTGCTCCTTAGAGCTTACAATCAGAGGGACGGTCAGGAGATACAAAGGCTGATTGAGAAAAATAAAAGTACAGTTGGTAGCCAGGTGGGGGATGGATAGGCCCCTCTGATGAGATGAGTTTTCAGGGATCATCCAAAATTGGGCAGAGTGTACTTATAAATGCTTTCAAAAATAAATATTCTAATTGTTTAGTTTATCAATTTACAAAATGCAAAGTGAGTGAACAGAAGAAAAATGGAAATCAAATAATATTTGGTGTGACTACCCTTTGGCTTCATACCAGCATCAATTCTTACACTTGCACAAAGTCAGGGGTTTTGTATGCTCAAAATTAGGTGTATGACTAACCAATTATACCAAGCAGGTGCTAATGATCATCAACTTCATATGTAAGTTTAAACAGAGTCATTAACTGAAACAGAAACAGCTGTGTAGGAGGCTTAAAACTGGGTGAGGAACAGCCAACCTCTGCTACTAAGGTGAGGCTGTAGAAGACAGTTTCATGTCACAGGTCATACATCATGGCAAGCAAGACTGAGTAAAGCAACAAGACAGAAGGTATTTATACTGCATCAGCAAGGTCTCTCCCAGGCAAAGATTTCAAAGCAGACTGTTGTTTCAGGATGTGCTGTTTAAGCTCTTTTGAAGAAGCACAAAGAAACGGCAATGTTGAGGACCATAGATGCAGTGGTTGGCCAAGGAAACTTAATGCAGCAGATGAAAGACACATCGTGCTTGCTTCTCTTTGACATAGGAAGATGTGCAGTAGTACCATCAGCACAGAACTGGTAGAAAAGAGTAGGCCCCAGGTCCACCCATCCACCGTACAGAGAAGTCTGGCCAGAAGTGGTCTTCATGGAAGAATTGTGGCCACAAATCCATACCTCTGATGGGAAAACAAGGCAGAGTGACTCAACTATGTATGAAAACTTAGGAACTGGGGTGCAGAAAAATAGCAGCAGGTGCTCTGGACAGATGAGTCAAAATTTGAAATATTTGGCTGTAGCAGAAGGCAGTTTGTTCATGGAGGGCTGGATAGTGGTACAATAATGAGTGTCAACAGCCAACGGTGAATCATGGAGAAGCTTTTTTGCAAGTTTGGGGCTGTATTTGGAGATTTGGTCGGATCAATGGTGTCCTCAATTTTGAGAAATATAGGCAGATACTTTTCCATCATGCCATACCTTTAAGAAGGCTTGTGGGATTATGCAGCAGTACAACGACCCCAAACATACAGCCAATGTCAGTAGGACTTCAACGAGAGGAACAAGGAGTCCTGAAAGTGATGGTTTGGCCCTCACAGAGCCCTGATCTCAACATTATAGAGTCTGCCTGGAATTACATAAAGAGACAGAAGGATCTGAGGCAGCCTACATCCACAGATCTGTGGTAAGTTCTCCAAGATGTTTGGAACAACCTACCTGCCGAGTTCATTTAAAAACTCTGTTCAAGTGTACCTAGTAATGTTGGGCGAATGGTTCAGCCTGAGCATGACGGGGCGTTCGACTGTTTGTTCGACCCACCGAATGCCTCACAATACACTGTGTCGCCCTGCCTCCTGGAAACAGAAACTTAAATAGCTGGGAGGCACCGGCATTAGGGGTTAATATGTCTGGGAATCCACAATCCACTCAGGTAGCAGCTCTGGATGGCGGGCAACGGGTTGTAAAGCTGCAAGCTGTAACAGCCTAGTGCCTACACTTAAGATGCTGGCGCTGGGAACCCGAAGGCTATTGAAAAACTAGCCCAGGTGAGGAAGGCGCTGGATCCATGGACAGGTAAGTGTCAGCAGATACAGCAGGTACATAATTTGTTGCTGCTGACTTTGAATTTTCTGTTACAACCTGGAGAACTGGTTTAAGGAATGGCAAAAGGGGCAGCTGCCCTTGGTGTATACTGTATAGTACAGAAGTGCAGAAAATCTTTTGGAAGAAAAAATGTAGCCCAGCAGGCTCTGAGGAAGAGGCAAGGCACATTGGACTTTTCCATTTGATGCTGTTCTTTATAATTGATATGCTGATTAACCACGCATGTTTGTGAGTAGTTGATTTTAACTTCTGTTATTAAAAAGCCTGCTGAGGATAATGCGCTAGGTTGGTGCGCCCTTTCTTTGTGTTTGTTTTATACTACCTTAATAGCATACCCATGGCTATGTTTTTTATAAAACACAAAGGTACCAGGTGTGGTACAAATAGTGATGACTGGGTTAAACTTGGCCCACAGCCTGAAGTTGGGCTCCATTAAAAATGGTGTCCTGACTGCATAAATCCTAAGCTACATCACAGAAGGAGTTCTGCTTTACAGGCATTACTGCTTTGAGATATGGCCAATAATTGGTTAAATTGCTCAGTAGCTAGAGATGTAGCTTATCCGTTAGCAAACATTGGTCCCGTGGGTTGGTGTACTACATTTACCAGGCTGTTCTTCTGCCCCGGGTTAGCATTCGTTTGTTCTCTGGCAGGTCCCCAGGGCAGGGAGGATGTGCAGTTAAAATACGGGATGGTGAGAGGGGACACTGAGTCCTGATAGGGGTGAATCTTTTTTTTTTTTTTTCTTTCTTGTTTTAATTCCTCCCCTGGGAAGCCATTAGTCTATCAATCTAATAAATTGGAAAGCTATTAGCAGGTCCAGTTTATGCGTTTCAAGCTGTTAACTAGAGTTTGATGAATAGTGCTCCTTTTGATGGGATATAGAGCCTGATCTGACTGGCTTGCGTTCCGCTATAAATTACAGGGCCGGCTTCCCAGAGAGAATCCAGCCTGCGGGCACAGCCTGCTCCCAGCACTCTGCACAGCTTCTGCTTTATGGAGCCATTTAGCCAGCGAGCTCCTCAGCAATCCTAGCCTCCAAAAAATCGAAGCATAATCAAGGTGTATGTTTGGAAAATTTATTGTTATAATTTTCCCCGAGTAATCTCCTCCATTTTCCCGGCAGCTCCACGCCATAGATCATCATCTAAAAGGCAAAATGAATAGCAGTTTAAAATTTATCGGTCTTTGATTCTCAATTATACGTGTTTATGGCTTCATCTGTCTTCGGTGGCTTCAACCTTTTCCATTCCGATGGAATATTATTTGTACGAGATCCATTAAATTCACAATCCAGCCCTAATGGTCGGCTGTAGCATTTTCAGAAGGAAATTTTTTGAAAGGTGGTTTGCAAAAAGCACAGCTGTTATGACATCAGAAATTGCCTTATTGATGGCTCTCCTCTCTCCTGCGCTGCGTGCAATTTGTAATCCGGTCCATATCTATATCTTAGGCTGACAGCTCTGGAGCGGCCCTCTGAGCCCCGATCACACATCATCTCCGTCAATGACAGAGGGGCATCTAGACAGACAGAGGGGGCGTAGGACAGACACCACACTTATCACATCTAGACAGAGCCTGGTCTCAGTAATGGTAGAGAACGATGATGTGCCGTAACCCAAAGCAACAAGACTGCAATCTGGTATGATAATGGAATGGTGGCTCCTGAGCCCTCACTGTGCAGATGGAGCCACAGGCGTAAAAGCATAGGAAGCAGGGAAAAAAGGTGCAGGTACCCCCCCCCCCCTTCTGAGTCACCCCTTGTCTATATCCCCTACCGACCTCTGAGCATGATCCTCTGCAGCCAGCAAAAATAAATCCCCCCCAGCAACAATACAGTAGATCCCCCACAGGAACAATAGATTTTCCACCAAGCAACAATATAGCACCCCAATAACAATAGACCCCCCAATGTAACAATACAGTAGATCTCCCGGAAACCAACATAAATAGACCCTTCAGCAGCCAGCAACAAAAACCCCTCCCTCAACAGAAGGTCCCTCCTAGCAAAAAATATTCCCCCAGCTACATAAGATCCCACCAGCAACAACAGACCCCTCCCTCGACAGAAGGTCCCTCCTAGCAAAAAATATTCCCCCAGCTACATAAGATCCAACCAGCAACGACAGACCTCACTAGCAACAAAATATCCCTCCCCCTTCAGTGACAATAGATCCCCTGGCAACCAGAACCAGTAAACTCTCCAGCATACCCCAGCACTCTGTTCAGTGCTGGAGGTGCCGGAACTGCGTTCCTCCACGTTCCCACTGAAAAAAAGAGCTGATAGGAAGTATCTGACCCCCATAGCAATTATATGTCCCCTTTTCTTCCCCTTACTACACCGTCAACCTAAAAGTCAGAAAATGATTGGATGCTTCAGGCACTTATATACATGAAGACCGTTATTCCTATTAAATATATAAAGTATGTAAAAACCATTGATAAAGCCATAATAAGTCTTAACATGATCTTGTGATTTCAATTTGATTTTTTTTTTCATTCTAAAGCTTTCATTAAAATAATACCACTGATTCTGCCATGAATGTCTTTGGTTAAGCACTTCCTGTTATGGTGACAACACTTTTTTTTCCCTGTCTCCCAATTGCGCTCCTGTGTTTTCACCCTATCACATGGGCTTCTGGTGGAGACCACAAGTGGCCCTTTCCACACACGTTGTAATGGTATGATCCACCATGAGAAAATCAGCCATGAGAAATTCCATACAGCCATTGCTGAGGTTTCTGTAGTTAGGAAGTGGCTGCAAAGAGGCCGCAAGAGATCAGCAGCACTGAGATGTAGCAAAGGGTGAAAAAAGGTGAAAACAAATATTTTGTTATTGAATAAACATGGCAATTGTTCAGTCTGTTTATCATGGTTTCCTATGAAACACGTTCACATCTATGCATTTTTCAGCCGGTGTGTTGTTGGAAAGTGTCTGGGACTTTTTTCCCTCGCAGCAGATTGCGTTTTGCGTGTAATAGACTTCTATAGTGGCACCAGAAACGTGAAAAGTGTTGCGTTTTTGATGCATTTTGTATTTTGTGTTTTTTTTTTTTCACTTTTAAAACACCGTATATAACTGGTTGCTAAGGAACTGGCCAGGAAGCCGGCTGCCACGTTCTTACCAACTGATGAGTCCCCCACTGACAGCTAAATGTAAAAAAAAAAGAATTACCAGCAAAAAAATGTATACAAATTTGGGCCTGATATGGATTTGGAGGGAAACCCCACGCAAAAAAAAAAAAAAATGGCGTGGGGTCCCCCCACAAATCTATACCAGACCCTTACTTGAGCATGCAACCCCAAGAAAGGGGGTTCTTGAAAGGGAGAGGTCAAGAAAGGGAGAGGACGAGTGAGCACCCTTTTCCTCTTCCCCATGACTCTAGGCTGTGGTTGTGGGGGCATGCTGGAGCGGTGACGTCACAAGGAGGCGTGGCCACCAGGTGACGTCACCCGGTGGCCCAGTCTTTTACCTATTTAAAGCGGTAGTATACCGCTTTTTGTGATTTTTAACTACAGGTAAGCCTATAATAAGGCTTACCTGTAGATACAATTAATATCTCTTAAACCTGCACGGCTTAGGAGATATTTGCGCTGCATGCAGCTGCTGACGCGAGCGGCGCATGCGCTCTGAAGGTCCAGCGGACCTTCAGAGTTCCTTGCCGGGAAGTTGCTGGAAAATCACTCCCGCGCAGGCGGCATGATTGATGATGGATCTACATCAGGGACATTATTTTTGGATTTTTAATAAAGGAATCGTCATTGTCAAAAACTGTGTTTGTGTTTTTTTTTCTACTCATTCACCGGGGGGGGGGGTGGGGGGCAGGATCTGGGAACCCCCTTGCTAAAGGGGGCTTACATATTCTGATGAGCCCCCCGCCCACAGACCCCCACAAGAACAGCCCAATGTTGTGGGGAAGAGGCTTTTGTCCCCATCAACATAGATACATGGTGCTTTAGGGTGGGGGGGCATCCCTCATTGTGAGGGCATACTGCCCAGTATGGTTCAGGAGGGAGGGAATGCTTGCTCGTCCCCTCCCTATCCTGACCTGCTGGGCTGCATGCTCAGATAATTGTCTGGTATAGATTTGGGGGGGAACCCACGCCATTTTTTTTATTTTTATTTTGGGATGGGGGTTCCCCTTCAAATCCCTACCAGACCAAAGGGCCTGGTATGGATCTGGGGGGGGGGGGGGAGATCTCGTGCCATTTTTTTCCCAAATTTTTTTGGCGGCAATTCTTTTTTTTACATTCAGCTGTCAGTGGGGAACCCTGCTGACAGCTGATGACTCAATCAGTTGTTAAGGACACGGCGGCCGACTTACCGTCCCGCTTCTTAGCAGCCAGCTATACACAGTGTGTTAAAATAAAAAAAAAATTTTAAAAACGCATCAAAAAATGCTTGTGTATTTGGTGCGGCCCCATTGAAGTTCAATACACACAAAATACAATCTGCTGTGGGAAAAAAAGCTGTTTGTAAAGGATGCAGCAGCCGGCTTCCTGGCCCATTCCCTAGCAACCAGATATATACAGTGTTTTTAAAGGGAAAAAAAAAATGCATGAAAACTGCAAGCAAAAAACGTGGGTTTAAAAACGCAACACGTGCCTGAAAAATGCATCAACCGCAGCTGCATAGATGTGAACCTAGATTTAGTAAACCTTCCCCATAGTGATTTGGATAAATAAACCATTAGGGTTTAAATCTACTTTAAAGTAGAGGTAAAATCCCATTTTGGACTTGTACCTACAGGTAAGCCTATAATAAGGCTTACCTGGAGGTACAATGAATATCTCCTAAACTTGCACTGTTTAGGAGATATTCACAAGCGATTCACAGACACTTTGCAATGGACCTAGAGGACGAGAGTATTTACACTGGTAGTGGTGGCTACTACAGTGATCCTTGGCTTTCCACAGTGGCCCCACAAGTATCGAATATGTAAAACTACATTGGTCCAAGCTGGACTAATGTAACTATACAATAAAGACCATGCCTGGAGTTCGGCTTTTACTGTCTGTAACCTTGTTATAGAACGCTTTTGGAAATCTTTAGATTATTATCATGAGGCAAGGTGGCTAGATCCTTCTGAGGGAAGATGCATGCTAAGTCAGGACTAAAAAGGGGTTTGGGCTTTAGCCCCTGGGGTAGCACTTATGCCTCGTTTCCACTGAGTGGTACGGTACGGTTCGGTTCAGTACGGTACGGTTCGGAACGGTACACCTTGCGTTTCCACTGCCAATAGTACCCTTTCATGATAGGCGTGGTGTAGCAGGAAAGCTGTGATAGACGATTCTCTGTCAACCAATCAAAGTTCTGCAGAGTGTAGCACCACCCTGTTGGTACGGTACTAATGTGCTTGGTACCCCAACGAAAGGGTCCCAAAAAAGTGGTACGGAACGGTTCGGAATTAGGGTACCATTCACAATGGAAACGGCATAAATAGCGTACCGTACCGAACCGAACCGAACCGTACCAGAAAGCTCAGTGGAAACGAGCCATAATGGTTCCTGTTTTGGCATTAAAGGTTAAGTTCACCTTTTCCAGAAAATAGTCTATGCAGTAAAGGGACCCCAGTAGGTATTAAAAAAAACAATTTTTTTATCACAAGAAAAAGGGGGATGTAGGTTAGAGTACAACCAAATATGCCCCAAAAGGGGGAGTGGACTTTCAAAGTCCACTCCCCCTTTTGGGGCATGTTTGGTTGTACTCCAATCTACATCCCCCTTTTTCTTCTGACTCATTTGGATGATGGCACCCATTGGGTAGTTCACTTTCATTTCTATAATTGTTTTAACACCTCTAGGCCATTTGGGCTCCTTAGGAAGCCTGGCCAAAATAAATATCAGTTAGCAATCTCCATGTCCTGCCTTGTTGCTAGTATGTGAAAAACATTGGACACTCACTGCCAGTATAGAAGCAAATTGAATGGCTTAATTATCTAAGCAACAAGGCAGGACCTGGGGATTGGTAACAGAGAGTTTTTTGACCAGGCTTCTTGAGGAGCCCAAATAGCCTACGACAGTGGCCCCTAACCTGTGGCCCAGGGGCCTGATACAGCCCTTTGATTTTTTCATCCGGCGCCCGGGGCGCTATTTCATCCACTGACACCAACTATGGGGCACAATTCCTCCCAATGACACCAACAATGGGGCTCAATGACACTAATGAAGGGGCACAATTCCTCCCAATGACATTATTGATGGTGCACAGTTCCTCTCACTAACACCAAAGATGTGGCATTGTTACTCCCACTGATGCCAGGACATTTTCTACTCCTGATAACCACAGTTTGGCCCTTTGTTTAGGTTTGGAGACCCCTGGCCTACAAGTATGTCAATAACTTAACTTCCTTAACTGGAAGTTTTTTGACCAGGCTTCCTGGGGGACCCAAGTGGACTACAAATATGACAATATAATAAATTGATAATTTACAAAGTTGTTCAGTTTTTTTTAATATCTGCAGGGCCCCCTTGACTGTATAGGCTATTTTCTGGAAAAGGTGAACCTTTAATGCCAATAGGAGATCAATTAGTGCTACCCCAGGGGCAAAGGCCCAAACCTCCATAATCATCATTACTATTTCTTGCCATGCTAGTTTGTTGCTTTTGGAAACAGTGCTATTGTCTTCCTTTTTTTTTTTCTATGAATGACCCCCAGTGTGTTTTTACTCTAAATAGGTCTATTTATTTTTTCTCTGCTCCAGCCGAATTTCCAGTGTCTTGCTTTACGGCCCTTAAACAGCCGAGGCCTCTCCTAGGACTTGGGTTATCTAAATGCCTCATAAAGCTTGCAGTCTACCAAGGGGTAAGCGGACGAGTAGCAGGAAATAAGCCTCTTTGGCAGAAGGCCCCCTAAGTCAAAATGCACAATTGCCAAGAGCTGAAATGGAGTTTATTCTAGTATAAAGAGTAGCTATAGCCTGTCATCCATCATCCTATCTTTATTTCTGGCCCCTTCTCCTACAGCACACGCTTGCTGATACAGTCCTGGAAAGCTGGTCGTCTTACTTGGGCTGATGGCAAAATGTTTGCAGTGCGATGACACTGCTTATTTATTTCCGGGTTTATATAACGCCGACATATGATGTGAAAAACCTTTCACGGCAATCCCTGCCCCTGATGGAGCCTAATGACTAATAATGTCCATTCCACACCTCTACAAGCTCACAGATATGTGCTGAAGGGTCATTTTGGGGAGACACTCATTAACTTTCATTATTGATTTTGCTGTGAAAATACAAATTTTTGAACAGATTTTGCCAATGCTCTCAAATTCACTTGCTTAGCTGCAAAACCAGTCTACTCATGTTTTTATTTTTTATTTAGAGGGTATGTTTTTCTGTGTGTTATTTGATATTTTTTTCACCTTTTTGAGTATATAATTCTGTTTGTATAATGTAATTTTTATTATTTTTATTATTTTAATTATTTTTATTTTTTTTCTGATGCCTGTTTTTTTTCCTTTCTGTAAATATGTATATATATATATATATATATATATATATATATATATATATATATATATATATATATATATATATATATGGGGTTGATTTACTAAAACTGGAGAGTGCAAAATCTGGTTGCAGCTCTGCATAGAAACCAATCAGCTTTCAGGTTTTTAATTTTTTTTGTTAAAGCCTAATTGAACAAGCTGAAGTTAGAAGCTGATTGGCTACCATGCACATCTGCACTAGATTTTGCACTCTCCAGTTAAAGTTTAAAAAAAAAAACAAAAACAAAAAAAGATTTTTAGTACCAAAAAAAGGAAAAAATGGATGTGCATATATATAATAAAAATATAGATATAGATATATATATATATATATATATATATATATATATATATAGATATATGTATAGATTATATATATTTATTTAATATATATATTTATATGTGTATAATATATATTTTATTGGGAGGCCTTCCTTTTCAGCTCAAGAAGAAGGCCAGGAGGGGTGAAAGAAGCCATTCTAGACAACACAGTCCTTCCTAGCAGGCAGAGAAGAGGTTCTGATCTTTCTCTGCTAAAGTTTGACTTTCACATACAGGTCCCTACCCCAGCCTGTGCCTGGACAGTGAAAGAAGAAGCAGCCCACTCATAGGCTCATGTCACTCTGCCTTCTCCTCCTATCAGCATGCTACTTGCACTGCATCACACCTGATTGGTGTCTTGTGCTGCTTCTCCCTCTTATTCACTGAGTTCTGCTGTAAAGGGAATACAAGAGGCTGATACCGAGTTAAATGTAGGTACTTACACTGCTTGGATTTAAAAATATTATTTTATTGAGCCATAAATGACTATAGAGCTGTAATAATTTGTTTTTACATCTCGAATTCAGCTTTAAAAACTACTAAAAACTGCCTTCATTTCATCTTTCCTTTTGACTATAATTTATTTTTTTCCATGATATGTTTTTATTCAAAGTGAAATAAAGGAACATAGAAAGTTGTCCACAGACACATAACATACAGGTCGATTATAATAAATTTAGCCAAAATGGCAAAAGTTTACCAAAATCTCACATATTTTGTGAAATTTCAAGTAAATTTATTCAGCTTTTAGCAGCGTCAGACGTTTTTAACGCTCTAACGCTGGTCCTCAGAACGCGCAGGTCGTGGGTTCTTGTTGCAGCTTAAAAACGCCTAGGCCACTTACAGCTCAAAAACGTCTGAGTGTGCATGAGGCCATAGAATAACATAGAGGGGCGTTTTTAGGCTGCAAAAAAAAAAACGCCTGACGCTGCTTACAGCGGCGTTAAAAACGTCCCGTGTGCATGGGGCCTAAAACTAAATTTTGCTAATCGGTAACCCCTCCTCCCAGAAAGGGGGCGAAGGTGTATATTGGGTGAGCCTGGACAATATGCGGGAAAGGTAGAAGTATACCTACATACATTCTGAGATGAGAAAGAAAAGCAACTACCAAAGTAGATGATCAAAGGACAGTCCCTGCCATACCCCACATTATACGGGTCAAGAATACGCCAAAATAATTGAGTAAATACACAAGTGCGTTTTTTACAACGACTTCTCTATTATACAGTTTTATAACAAATACAATAATTGAGAGGTTGGAGGGTTTAGTGCAATATAATATTTTTGATAGGTATATACTACATTTTATATACATCAGACCAAAAAGATGAACTGAGGAGGAAAGAGTGGAAAAAGGGATTTACTTCTAATAGAGGGACGGTGAGATATGGGCAACTACAGTATCATGAGGATGATTCTAATTCTAATTATTACTTTACAATCAATACCAAAAGAGCCATGTATTCAGACATCCTTCTCCTTATTATGCCGAACGCATTCATGGTTCATCTTTACATTACTGCTAATATTACTATTATAAATGTAAATACAATTATTATTATTATTATTATTTATCATGCATGGTGGTTAAACTGGAGCTCTGTAGAGACTTCTGATACTGTTCTTATTATTATTATTAGTATTTTTACGAATATTTATTAATAATATTTCTATTTGGACAAAAAAAGCAAAATATTTATACACCGTATAGTAATATATATATATATATATATATATATATATATATATATATATATATATATATATATGTATGTATGTATGTATATATAATTAAAATATAAATATATCTATAAATATAAAATTATATAAATATAAAATTTAAATAAATAAATAAATATACATGCTGTATATATATATATATATATATATATATATATATATATATATATATATATTTATTTAAATTTTATATTTATATAATTTTATATTTATAGATATATTTATATTTTAATTATATATACATATATATATATATATATATATATATTTTTTTTTTTTATTATTCTTTTATTATTTAGACAAAACAATGCAAAATATACATATACGGTATAGTAAAAAAATATATATATATATATATATATATATATATATATTTAATAGTTGTTTTTTTTTTTAACCTAGACTCTTATAATGTCAAGCCAAAGCCTCCTGGTATTTCCTGGTATCTCACTATCCACTGCTTATCTACAGCAGCTGGAAAATGTAGAAAGGTGGGAAATGGAAAGACTCAGAGTGATTTCACACCAAGAATCCAAAAAATAAGAATTATATTATAGTGCTGTAACACATTTTCTTACCACTATTTCAGCATTCAAGCATACATAATATTCAGGTCCAGATTTCAGCACCATGTAGACAGGACAGATCTTCAAGGAATCAGCCCAAAGAGCAATGATGTTGTACAAAGTGCTTTAGTCCTCTGCATGTATGACAAAAACATGAAGGCTGCCATTGTTGCTCTTTCCTGAAAATGCTAGCTGCTTGGCTGTCATGCTGATGGATTGGTTTACAGAGTTAATGACTATAGATAAGTATAGAAATTAGAAATCCTGACTACTTTCTGACTTCCATTTGCTAGGCCATTGTCTTAGAAGTTGATGGTTTTCTTCGTGGCTGTGACAAAAATGAAACCCCTGGTCGCCTTTGACAGGTAGTACTGCTGCAGAAAACTACTCCTTAATGTGAATAGGGTTGTGATGTCACTGTATTCATGAGAATAGCTTGAATCAGGAGAATGCCACATTATGGCCACTAGATGGAGCTGATGATCAAAGGAAACTCATGGGCTCTATCTAGTTGTAGTGATGTGGCAATTTCCTATTTCACCTTTTTTTTTTATGAATGAAAGACATCTGACCTGGTGAGGAAATAGCCTAATAATGTTTGATTTTGCTGACATTTAAATATACATGTAGTTTCGCAGGACAGATAGCTCTGTGCATTTTTTTTTAAATAAATAGACCTGTCTTCTATTACTGCCTGGGCTGAAGTGGTGCCATATAGGAAAGGATCTCAGTATGACCTCATATTAAACTCAGTCAGTAAAATTTTTTATAAGCTTTAACATGTTCATGTCATTTCACAAATTCTTTTTAATATTTCTATTAAAATAACACCTTGAGATCCTACCATTAATATCCTTCTCCACATTCTTCCTGTTATGGGGTGACAACGCTCTGTCCCTCTTTCTCAATTGTGCTCCATTGTTGTCACCCTGTGCTAAAACCCTAACAAAGACTGCGGAGCCATTGCTAGAATGCAAGTAGATGGAAAAAGGCTGCAAAGTGGCTGCAGGAGACCAGCAGAGCTGAGATGTAACAAAGGATGGAAAAAATGGAAAAAAATTGTATTTCAACTGAAATAAAGGCTTCAGAAAACACAATTTTATTCAGTCATGGTTTACATCTACTTTAAATAATCCCCAGCTCAGTCAGACGAATGTTTTGTATATCTGTGTGTGTATATTGGGGGTCATTTGACATCAAATTCTATGGGGGTGACCCAATGTTCTATCACTGTGTTGTCCAGAAGCAGCTACACTACTGAAACAGATGTTATCATCTCTGTCACGGTGGTATTAAAATGTCATTAGGTTATAGCAGCACACGAGGGTGCCGCCGAGTCATTGTGTATAACAATATGGGACAATAATAGGGTCAGATGGGACTGGAGCCTGGGGCTGGGTCTGGGCCCGTGCTTGTATCATCTGTATGAACCCTGCAACTCATCTATTACAGATGGAGGAATGAACCCTTCCCACCTCTATAACAGACTTTCTGAGTGCATGAACCCATACCAGCCAATCACATTACACTTTACTGCGGGCAAATCAGTTGGAAAACTGTTGTGCAGAAAATAAAGAATACATGTATTGTCTTTTCTCAACCAATTAAAGGGTATTTCCACTATTGCAGATACATTTGAGGAACTCATACTCCATGTTTGTTATTTGTTCACATTCACACGGTATGCCTAAAATAATTTAAAAATATACGTTTTTTTTTTTTTTCCTAGTCATTTCTTTGGAGCAAGTTTATACATATAAATTAAACTATAGACAGCTTAAAATTGTTCAGAAACATAGAAGAGTGATGGCAGAAAGAAGACCAACTGATTTTTTACATTTAAACATTTTTTGTTATTTGTTAACACGTTAACATCAATGCTTTTTTCAGCCGGTGCATTTTTGGAAAGGGTCAGGGACTTTTTTTTCCTGCATCAGATTGTGTTTTGCCTATATTGGACTTCAATGGGGCCGCACCAAAAACGCAAGCGTTTTTTTGATGCGTTTTGCGTTTTTTTTTTCATTTTAACGCACTGTGTATAGCCGGCTGCTAAGGAGCGGGTCGGTAAGTCGGCCGCTGCGTCCTTAACAACCAAGTGAGTCATCAGATGTGAGCAGGGTTCCCGTTGACAGCTGAATGTAAAAAAAAGAATTGCAGAAAAAAAAAAAATGGCGTGCTGCCCCCCCCCCCCCCACGGATTTGGACGCCAAATTCAAAAAAACGAGCCAACATTTTAAACAAAAATGGTGTGGGCCCCCTCCCTCTTATCCAAGCATCCACCTAGCAGGTCATGAAAGGAAGGGGACGGGACCCGCCCCCCCCCCCCTCCTTTCTGAAGCATACCAGGCCACATGCCCTCAACATTTGGGGGGAGCCATTTTTTTTTTTTTTTTTAATTTTGGTGTGAGGCTCCCCTCCAAATCCATATCAGACCCACAGGGCCTGGTAGGGATTTGAGGGGGACCGCACGCCGTTTTTTTACAGATTTTTTCTTTCTTTTTTTACATTCAGCTGTTAGCGCTGACAGCTAATGATGCATTGGTTGTTAAGGACTCAGCGGCTGGCTTTCCGGCCCGCTCCTTAGCAACCAGCTATACACAGTGTGTTAAAGAAAAAAAAGAAAAATACATGAAAACTGCATGCAAAAATGCATAAAAAATGTGGGTTTAAAAATGCGCCAGAAAAACGCATCAAGCGCAGTTGCATAGATGTGAACCTAGGCTCACTGTGGACTGACTCACTGCCCCTGTTGGAAGTCTATTCCAAGCATCAACTACACTTTCAGTAAAAAGTACTTACTAAAGATTAGTTTTGAAATGTCCTCCTGCTAGTTTGAGGTCATGTCCACGTGTTCTTGAGCTTCATATTAAAAATATTAGGACACTTACCTGTCCAGGAATCCAGCAGTGTCTTCACTCAAGCCGATTTTTCAGTCGGCTCTTGGGTGCTGCCTCCATCATCTCAGGGAAGGGAAACCAGGAGTGAAGCCTTTGGACTTCACAGCCGGTTCCCTACTGCGCATTTGTGAAAGACCCGGCGATGGGGGAAGGAGATAACCCCAGGTACCCGTTCCCACCCCCCCCCCCCCCCCGAAAGGTGCCAAATGTGCCAGCGGAGGGGGGGGGGGGAGGGGAGGCAGATAAGCAGAGTATCCCCTTTTGGGTGGATCTCCGATTTAAAGCCAAATCTTTTTTTTATAAATTTTGGATAGTGTAGGAAATGGTTAAAACCCCTGTCAGGTGTTTTCCTTCCCATCTGTGTTTCATTGTGGGGATTTCCCTTGCCTTCATTTTCTGTAGACTCATCAGGAAGTGAGAGGATGTCTTGCCAAAGTGAGGAAAGTGCACTCTTCAGAATGCACAACTCTGACTATTGTCACTGGAACAAGTGTATTCACTGAACAATTTTTCTCCTTATTCCTGTTCTAGTGACAACTGTTTAAGGCTGGGTTTATATTAGCTCATGTTCTGGAAACCAATCCCCAATGGTAAGGAGGGGAGGGGGGCAGAATGCAGGTGTACTGTAATGTAAAGGGGGGCTGTGATGTAAAGGGGGCTCTGTAATATAAAGCGGACTGCACTGTAATGTAAAGGGGGGCTGTGATGTAAAGGGGGCTCTGTAATATAAAGGGGACTGCACTGTAATGTAAAGGGGGGCTGTGATGTAAAGGGGGCTCTGTAATATAAAGGGGACTGCACTGTAATTTAAAGGGGGTCTGTGATGTAAAGGGGGCTCTGTAATATAAAGGCGACTGCACTGTAATGTAAAGGGGGGCTGTGATGTAAAGGGGGCTCTGTAATATAAAGGGGACTGCACTGTAATGTAAAGGGAGGCTGTGATGTAAAGGGGGCTCTGTAATATAAAGGGGACTGCACTGTAATGTAAAGGGGGCTGTGATGTAAAGGGGGCTCTGTAATATAAAGGGGACTACACTGTAATGTAAAGGGGGGGCTGTGATGTAAAGGGGGCTCTGTAATATAAAGGGGACTGCACTGTAATGTAAAGGGGGGCTGTGATGTAAAGGAGGCTCTGTAATATAAAAAGGACTGCACTGTAAAGGGGCTCTGTTACAGTTCCCCTTTACAGTGAAGTCCCCTTTATATCAAAGAAACCCTTTACATCACAGAGCCCCCCTTTACTTTACAGTGCCCCTTTACAGAGCAGTCCCTGTCACATCAGTGTAAAGGGGACTGAACTGTAAAGGGGCTCTGTAATGTAAAGGGGGGCTGTGATGTGAAGGGGAACTGGGACTGCTTTAAAGGGGGAACTGTGATGTAAAAGGTGACTGTGAAAACTGATATGAAGGGGAAACTGTGCTGTAAAGGGAAGCTGTGGTGTGAAGGGGGCTGAGGACAGAATTTGTGAATATCCCATCCTGACCTGTCCACCACAATCACCATCAAACCATCAACGGTTGATATGTTTATTTGATCCTGTGATGTTTGTCATCTCTCATTTTAAGGTTAACAAATGTTTTCTTTCCTGCAAAATAAGGCTACAGGGTTATCCATGTTTAAGTCATGGTACTGGACTGTACTTGGATTACTGCGGTCTCTGTTAGCCTTTTTGTTTTTGCTAGAGATGGTATTGACTCCTTTAATAAGGCTTACCTATAGGTACTTTAAATATCTCCTAAACTTCCACCGTTTAAGAGATATTTACATTTCATGCAGTCGATGACATCATTGGCGCATGCGCTCTGAAGAAACGGCCACCAGTGCCGTTTCTTCAGAGCCCTGTGCCGTGACCGGTGGCTCCTGCGCGCATGTGCGCGAGTGATGTCATCCTGTTCCCGGCCAGTAACATAGCCGGAGTCCACAGACCAGGAAGGACGACGGCTGAAGATGGATGCGGCCTCCAGCGGGGACGACGAGGGCTTCATTTGGAGGTAAGTGTCACATAATGTGCTAGTATGCATTTACTTTGCAGGAGAGAAAAAAAACTAAAAAAACAAAAAGAAGAGTTTACTTCCTCTTTAAGCGAGTAAAAGGCACTTAAAAAGGTAAGCAGCAGTTTTTTTTTTTTTAAGTTATGCTATGTGATTGGGAACAAGGTAAAAATATAAAGCAAGGTTTATTTTGTATGGCTGCAAAGTAAAAATATATTTTAAAAAAATATAAGGAGCAAATTTAAAATATTTATTTTTACTAATGTTATGTGCATAGGAACATACTGGGTAACAAATATAAAGTAGGTGCTAACCCAAAACTGGAAAACTTTAACAATTTCCATCAGGTCCCCCTATTTCCCTTCTTTCCTCAGGACTGTATGTATTAGGCTTCTGCAGTCTCTCCTGATATGTTTTATCCCTCAGACCTTTCACCAATAAATCACCTGGACCCTAAATAAAGGTTGTCAGAACTTCAGGGTTGTCGGGGGATCACCTGACTTAACTTAAACGGTTGTGATTTAATTTAAAACAGAGGCAAAGAAGAAAAAGATGGGCGCTAAAAGGGTTAAGTGAAAGGTGCCGTTCTTGGCTTTTTTTCGTACAGAGAAAAAGTAATAGTCCTTACAATGTTAATACTTCCCCTTTGTATCTTTAATTTCTACTATGTCAATATTTTGCGCCAAGGTGAAAAATTGGAGCAAAAACCACACACCAGGGGTGCAAAAGAAAAATCAAAGAGAGTCCTTTTTCTATTTATTATTTTTTAGATATATTTTGTAGATTGCGAATAAAAGTCAAGGAGAAAGAATTGTTAGTGGGGTGAGATTTTTCATCATTTACTTGTTCGATGATGATGGATGCTTAGCTATAAAAATACCTAAACTAAAACCTTTAACCATACAGCAGGCTACCATTCTCATCATCGCTTTAATAGGACTCAGTGGCTGCTCAGCGCCATTTGTCATTTTCACACTGGAAGAATCAATATCTCGGCTATGAAATTAATAATTTAACACTCCCCCATACATTATTTTTCCCTTTCAGTTCCTGTTAAGTAGAAGTTAGGCCGAGGAGCCCTGTGATCAGGGGCACAGCTGCCCCTCCAGCCACACTAAATGCTGAATGGAATATTCATCATTATACACCACAAGGGCTCAGCATTCCAGCCAGAGACTGATCTACCTCGGCATTGGCTAAGCACCCTATGAGCTCACAATGGCCTAACATCAAAGAAGCTATCTAAATTTCTATAGAGTAAAAAGATAAAAAAAAGAGCTCTTTATCGGGCTTATTCAGCAAATAACTACTATTATAGTGTGTACTATAGTACTTGACATCCTTAACATTTTATGTCTATGCCTGCCCTCCACCACATCATTATTTTTAAAGAACAGAGCCTAGGAATCTAATATGGCATCATGGGTACTACGTTTATTTTCCCAATTCAGACCAGTCTAGCCATGTTATAAGGAGGAGGAGAAACTCTCAAAGGGGCAATTGCATAAAAACTGGAGTAAGGAACTGTGCAGAAAAATAAAGTAGTTACCCACAGCCACCAATCAAATTAAACAAAGTTGGTTAGGGCATCTACTCCACCTTTCTCCAGTTTTACCTGTTCTGTATTTTATTTATCAGATCTAAAACAACTAGACCTTCAAGTCCTTGCATTAAAAACACACTGGGATCAGGCTTGGCATCGCCAACACTGTTTTTTGATTGCCCCCCTTCTCTTTGGAGTTCCGCTAAGTGAAGGTGGACAATGGTGGTGTCTTTGATTTCTGCAGGTTATTGTACATGTCCATTTGCACCAGGTGTTCTGGGACTGCACCAGGCAGACTTGCTCAAAGCAGTCCCAACGCAAGACAAGTCAATAAGCCTTGTTCCCTGTATTTTCGAATCTACACTACTGCACTGCGGGGGTATGCACAGAAAACAAGTAAGGCATGCGGTACTTTTTTCAGTGCAGTGTGTTCAACACAATCCACCATATCGGCCCTATCTGGAACACACCAGCTTGACTAGCATTTAGTTGGTGTTTCAAAATGATGCAAGATGCTTGGAATGGCACCCAATGGGAAAAGGTTCTAAATATACCTATAGATACTCAATGGTGACTGTCTGTACATATGTGATTTAGGCTCCTAAGCATCATTCATGGGCATTTGTTCATAAGGATGGGGAGGGGGAGCACACAGGGGCCAAGTTGTCTTAGGAGAAGGAAATAGTGATTGGTTGGGATAACTCTTTCAGCTAATTTATTATTTCCCTCTTGGCCAAGAAGCACTGGGTAGGGCTTAAGCTGGGCAGACATGGATCAAAGTATGTCCGGTTCAGTAGGGACCCACTAAGTTTCGATCTGTTTGTGTCCCTCCCTGTTTGACAGAAGTCGATCTTTAGACTGACTTCTGTCAATTGGACATGCTGGAAAACTTTTCTCGATATTGATGCTGGAAAACTTTAATTGGGAACTGTTGTCAGAGTACAATGCCCCCACTGGCTGAACAAAAAACACTATCTTTGCCCAGCTTTACCGACATATGACCATTCCGATATCCCAAACTTCCAAATTTTGCAATTGTTCTCTTTGATCAGTAGACACTTTTGAATACAGCCACTGTATATCACCTTAAACATTCAGAAAGTGTCACTTAGTTTAGCTTACATTCTATGAAACTTTGAAGGATGCAACTGCCCCAACTGCCACCCTGCTTTGAAATATGTTTGACCTGGGTTGTCTAAATGTGTCATTAGGGATCCTCAAACCTGGACTTTCAAGGCCTGAGAAGAACACAACCCTATTCATTACTCATGATATTTTGTGCCATCCACCTGCTTGCTTGAATCTTGACAGACTGAGGCTCATTTACTAAAGGAGTTAGGGATGTTCACACAATTAATTTATTGAAGATTCAGTTCAATTATCCATTCACGTGAAAAGCAAATTCCTACTTATTCACTCAATCTGCACATAATTGGGTATTTGAAGTAAACAGAGCTACAATTTATTGAGGCTGTTTTACTGAAGGAGTTTAGAATCTTCACTCCATAAATTACTGAAAATTTAAATGACTTCCCCCATCCCTTTTAAAAAACGCCAGCATCCATTAAAATAATACAGGATGCTCATTAATATTAGCAATGTGACTTGCCTGACCTGACATGATGTGACCAGAAAGCCTGGGCTGCCATTTCAAAAGTCCATGTTATTGGTGGCTTGTTTTTCTTCCTAGTCACCTGGACCATCCCACCGATGATGAACTCGTGAGAATGAAGGTTCGCTTTAAGTAGCCAATCATGTGAAAATAAAATTCATGTTTACCCATTTCATCTGCACATGATTAAGTAATCAATGTGAACACAACTACACTTTATTCAGTAAAGTTTCTCAACTCCTTTAGCACACCAACCCAACTGTCTCTACATTTAGGTCTAACAATAGCCAAAGGTCTAACTAATAAGGCCCTGTCCACTATCACAGGATCCCTCTAAAGCCTCGTACACATGCAACGAATTTCCGCCGACCGGTCGTCCTTCTTCTGTCCAGAGTGGTGTCTGTTGGTTGGAATGTGCTCTAGACTGCACACAAATTTTCCTGGACGACAGAATTCTACTTCAGAAGTGATGTCATGTGTTGGATTGCTTTCTTTGTGTTCTTTCATCTCTGAGCATGCCTAGTCTTGCTCATAAGATTTTTCCCCATCGAAATCTGTACTAATGAGACGAAAATCGGACGTGTTTTGACGGTCGACAAAAATTATATAGCCTGCACACCAGGATTTTTTCGGCCGAAAAGTTGGAGTCGGTTGTCGGAAGCATCATACTAACAAGCCGAAAATTGGCAGATCGGTCGTCGGACGAAAATTCCCGGCCGAATTTTGACTCGTTTGTACGGGCCCGAACCAAAGTCTTGTGCAGATGTGGTGAAAAAACGAAAAAATATATATATATTTTATTTTAAAATGTGGTTATGTTATATGGTCACTTGAGATATGGATTGTGTTTATTAGAATTATTTTATAAGAAATAACACGAAATTGTAGGTTAAAAGGTATCTTTTCCAAAGTAATATTTTATATACTGTATGCTATGATGTTCCTAAAGGAATACATCATTATGTTCAGAAAATATCTAAAAAGGAAAAGGCTTGTACCAAGTCTAAGGAAGATGTGGGAGCACAATATGAAAGCAACACTATGCACTCTTAGAAAATGTTCAACTCCTGGTATCCGTAACGGCCTATTAAGAAAATGAATGCACCATTTAGGCAAGCCACAATGGTTCACAATTTATTTAGAGCTTTTTGGGTGAAGCTTATGCTTTAAAAGATTTCAAAATATTAAAGTGTTAAAGCCCAATAATCAATATAATCCTATTTGTGTGTGGCAATAAATTACACTTTACATTGGGGAGTGAAGCATTGAAGATAATTTTAAACGCTTCTATTGTGATAGCTTTGTTGATGAAAGAGCAACCACACATAAAATAGGAACAGATGGGTTATTGAAGAGAGGGGTTTAAAAACATTCATAGACAAACATGTAAAGGGAGAACAGATTATGGTGAAATACTTTTCCAATATAAAGGATAATATCCTGTCCTGTTATGCCATAGATGGAAACCACAGATGCAATTTTGGTGCTTCTTTTTGCCTACAATGGCAAGCCTTCTTCTGCCTATGAATCACATACAGCAATATAAATTTATGTAGGCGTTAATGATCAAGTAACAATTGTGAAAGATGTGTAAACGTGTCTAAATGAAAAAATGCCAACCAAACTCTTGCTTTTATATGTGAGACACAGAAGAGGAACTAGATTGTTATGAGCAGAGCAGACCACCTTTCAGCCATGAACATAACTACAGATCATGAGGCCCCATAGCAAAATTTTGATGGGGCCCACTGGTGGCCTCCTGGCTGGCATTGATTTTAGCATAAGGCATGTTATAAGTTTAGGGTAGTGTTTTTCAAACTTTTTGTAGTCAAGGCACCCTTAGAATTGCAGACAATCTCAAGGCACACCAGTCTGGGGGCTTGTTCACACACGGAGGTGCATCCCAGTGCTTTTTTGCATGTTCTTTTTTTTATTAAGCTGCCCTATGCCCATAAAACTGGTGGCTGGTGACCCGGAATGGTGGTGCTGGCATGAATTTTAAAATGAGCCCCACCACAATATAAGGTACTGAGGTACCATGCGTTTAAGTGGGCACAGGTAAACATGCAATTGGTGGATTCGTGGGGTGCCATTACAAATTGGGCAGTGAGCTTAGGCAGCTTTCACTTTTGCCGGTAAAAGGACAGATAATAGCATAGAAGAGAAGGAGAGCCTGGAGGAGCAATGAGATGTGCTCTCCCGCCTCTCTGTACACAAATAAATTCTCCCAGCTTGCACTGGGGATCTGTGACTAGCGGCAACAATTCTGAAGTCTCCTCCTGTACCTTTGATATCAGTTATTTTTTTTTTTTTTTTTAGTCAATCAGTTTTTATTAAAGATATAAAACACAGGGTTCATAACACAAAGCCTCAACATAAATATCAAAAATATGAAACAAAATACAGACACTGGAATTCAGCAAGATGGCATAGTTGCCCAGTGGCCCCATTTTCCCAGAGGGCCCCACCTGCCCAGCGAACCGGCCCCAGCCAAGCATTAGTTCTTATTATTGTGCATCCTGCTGCCGAACTTAGCAGGTGTCAAGCCCTGTCCGCCCTGCACTGCTGTCGGGATAATTGGGCCGTGGAGGGGGAGCCCACAACTGCAGGGAACAGGCACACACAGGACAGCCCAGCCTCATGGGTGATTGTGTAAGCAGGGCCCCAGTGCACTGCTTTGCCCAGGGCCCTCTAATGTTCTTAAGATGGTACTGATAGTACAAAAAGAATGTCAGAGGTCCATGGAAATATGACTTCCTACCAGAACACTATTACAGGAACCCCGTTCACCCACCTAGTCCCCAGTAGTGGGGATACAAACTAACAGTACTATGAAGCTATACCTGTCCAGCCTGGGATGACCTGAGCCAGTCCAGCAGTGATCGGGAGAACATGAAGAGTCTGAATTCAGCTTTTTATTGATAATGATACAATATTGGATACATACTGTACATACATAAAAATTATCTAAACAAATGTCACAAGCATGCTGTAATTAATTTCCCAATATTTTCTCTAATGTGATGATCTATTCTAGAGAATGCAGTATTCATAATTCAGTGTTTTCCTTAAATACCTCAATCAAGAAACACCACATATAGCCATTAGATGGAGCTGACGATCATAGGAAATAATCATATTAGACAAAATACAGTGACAATTTGTTGTGGCTGAGCAAATTCTTGTTACATTCATCTAGCAAATTCTTTTTTATAAATTGACCCCCTAAAGAACAACATCCCCTTGCTATATAAGACAATAATAATCCTAATATAAAATGAATAATATTAATTCCAATAAACGAAACAAAGACTGTGATAATTGCAGTGTCCTCTTGCTTTGGAGGTCAGTGGAGAACTGCCCCCCTACATTGCCACTTATTGAAGAAATTACTCCTTACAGCCTTTTTCACCTTTTTTAATACAGAAGAACCCTTGAATTAACGTATTGGGCTCAGGGAACCCTGCTAATAATTGCTATATCTATAGCTAATGGTATATAAGGGTGATGGTCAATGGGAAGAATACTCCTTATATTCATGGTCTTTGGGACGAATCCCTTCTTACAGATAGCTAAAAAATGGAAAACTGTATCAAATACTTACCGTAATTTTCCTTTCCTGATGCCAATCCAGGGCAGCATACATATGATATAGCTCCACTCCTATATCCACCCACAGGACCCGCCCAAATCTAAAAAGGCCAACTGAGAGCAACCTCCTCCATTCTTAAGATCAAAAAAGGAGGGTTCATATGTTGCCATAGATTGACGTTAGGAAAGAAAAATTATGGTAAGTATTTGATAAAATTTTCCATTTTCCTGACGCCAACAATTATGAATTATGAAGAGCGTCTGCAATCGCTTGATTTATTCTCCCTGGAGAAGAGACGCCTGAGGGGGGACATAATAGTAATTTATAAATATCTCAATGGGGATCTCAGCTTAGAAAAAAAGCTATTCAGTCGAAGGGATTGCATGAGGACAAGAGGGCATACAAATCGATTAGAGGAAAAGCGTTTTAACCTCAGGCAACGTGGGGGGTTCTTTACTGTTAGGGCTACAAGATTGTGGAATTCTCTACCACAAGAGGTGGTTTCTGCGGGAAGTATGGTGGCTTTCAAAAGACTCTTAGATGTACATCTCAAGGATCAGAACATTCAGGGCAATGTGAGATGATTACAGCCACACACACCTACACAGGTTGAACTGGATGGACTATTGTCTTTATTCAACCTCACCTACTATGTAACTATGTAACTATGTAACATGGCAGCATACTTATGATAGATAACATGCTAAACAGGAAGGGCTAAAATGTATAATCAAATTTTATTACAATGGACATGGAAGCCTGGAACATTATTCCGTTGAAGTCCATTGATGTACAAGCCCCTGGAACTTCCCTGCGGTGCCTGAAGCAGGGGCACTGAGCCAACCAGCCTGCTGCTTTGCAGATGTCTCCATAGGCAAATGCCTGAATTTAGAGATGTAAAAATGGACCTAGCTGAATGAACCCGTATCACTTCTGGAGGCTCTTGCCTGGCCACACTAAGTTTTTTGGATGACTTTGACTCTCCAAGATGACAAGGTTTTGCTGTAGGTTCCTCCTCTGAATTTGCCTGATGGAAACACAAACAGCCTTCCGGAGAATTTAACTAGGAAGCTGCTTGAAGGTAGGCATTTTAGACACTAGGTACATCCAGCGTAGGTTAGGTACTGTCTCTGCCGGAAAGGATGGAGCTGCCACTTTGTAAGATAAAAACAGAAGCAACCTTGGGAACAAAGGTACTCAAGAGGCATAGGTCCCAACTTGTACAGAAGGAATAAGATGTAGGACTCTGTAGCTCCAAGTGCTTGCAGAGCCAATACTCTGCCCCTTTGAAGTTATCGCCTGAAGTTATCGAGGGACACTGCCTCTCAAGTGATGTCCCCCTGAGGACTGGTTTCTGATGATGCAAATAGAGTCCTGGTAAGGAAATCCAGGACCATAATAAAAACCTACTGGGGAACGGTATACCATACCTCCTCAGGGCAAAGTCTCAGGATCGACTTTGTGAAGCATTCACCTAGCAGCTCACATGCCCATTTTCCCTGGTGAAATCTGAAATGGCTGCAATTCGAGCCTTTACAGAACTAGACTGAGGGCCAAATCCAGATCCCTGTGAGGATATGATAGAAACTCGGCAACCTCTGGGTTGAGAGGATCAAAATTCTGCTCAGGCTGTGAAGGCTGTGAACCCGTCCTTTCTGGAACCTTGTCAGGAATGAAAAATTTCCAGAAGATGGCCCAAGTCCTCCAATCCTTCGCTCTCAATTTACAGCTCTTCGCAGGACAGGTGTTGTGGAAACACTGGTAGCTGAAGTGCTTGGTCCCGACTAGGTTCCATGGGTAGGGTAAACCCAAGGCCTGTGGGCCAGTCTGCATTCTTGCTATCATAGTGAGACCCTCAGACAACAGTCTCCCCTGGAACTTTATGAACAAAGGATGTAGAAGAAAGGCATCTGCTAGGTGATTTTTTCTTGGGTGAGAGAGGGCATCCACCTCCTCCACCAACTGGTGAGGGTAGGAAAAAGAGGCACCTTGTGAATGGTGGCCCCATATTTGAGTGATATTGGCAAGATCTTCAGATTAAAGACCTTGGAAACCAAGTACTGGCATCAGTGGTGACAATTGTCCCGGATAATGAACCTACCAGACAGGATCAAGTAAGGGTCCCCTGGCATACCCATCACCAGAGGCTCCTGCGCATCTAGGGAGAATCACTTTGAATCGGCTCAAGTGCTGCTTTCTGCATTGCAAAAAGGAAATTCTTTGGAACATCAAAGAGAATCCAGTGCGCCAAGGGTAGCATAGGGATGCAAGACATTATCGTTTTCAGGAGACCCCTGCATTGGGAAGCTGACAACTGCTTGGCTCATTCAAAAAAGGAGGAGAAAAGTTCTTGTGTGAGCATTAAACTGGGATTACATTTCGATGACTAGTCAGGTCTGCTTCAACTGTCTTGACACACCCTATCCAGCAAAAACTTCTCAGGCTCACTAGAAGAATCCCCTTTTGAACTAGTAGGTCATCTGGACTCTGAGCCAACAGTAGAATACTATCCAAGTAATGATAGATTTGAAGCACCCCCATTTCCTCAGAGAGGCACAGAGATTACAACCTCCATAAAGGTCATTGGTGAGGTGGAGAGCCCTGAAAGGAAAACACACGAACATGAAATGTCCATCTCACACGGAGACAACACCTTTGTATGAGACACAGAGGAGAACAAAAGCCTGTAAATCTCTCTGAGGGAGGACTTAGAATCATTCCCTCCCCATTGCAGTAGTATTATATTGATGTAATCAGAGCGAACATCCACCTCCTGAGTGGAATGTGCTATTGAAGAAGAATTGTTCTGGAGGGTGATGCCTGAAGCACCAAAAGTAACAGAGTTTTACTAAAGATGGCACCCACGGATCCCAAAGAATGGGCTTTTACATCTGTGCGCACATTCAACCACCCTGTTCCCCAACCCACTAGCCTGGGGGGGGGGGTCTCCCATCAACCAGACTCCTGTGGGGGATATAGGGATTGAAAAGGACCATGGCAGTGCTTTCTCGTTTAGAAAGATGCCCTTGCACACCCTTCGCTCTTGAAGTTTTCCATTCTGGCAAAAAGATCTTGAGTCCTGGAATGTAGAGTGGGCCAAGCTAGCAGAAAGAACTCACCTGAGCCTCAACCTCCTATAAGGAGGAAGGCCAGACTAAACACCGATTGCGCCTGGAATAGTGCTTAGTGTTGGGATGAACATGTGGCCAATAAGGCGTGTTCGACATTCCAAGGATGTGTGTGCTGCCCTATGAAACTTAAACACTGTAATACGGCAATCAAGAACCGACTGCGGGCACCATCCATCTGCACACAGGGCCGGACTGGGAATAAAAACTAGCCCTGGAAATGATTTCATACCCGCCCCATAGCATTGTTATACCAGCCGTAAAGCATCCCGTCACAGAGATGGTACAGGAGGTGGTCATAGGCTGTGCGGACATGGTATAGGAGGTGGACATAGGCTGTGCGGACATGGTACAGGCGGTAGCCATAGGCTGTGCAGACATGGTACAGGAGGTGGTCATAGGCTGTGCAGACATGGTACAGGAGGTAGACATAGACAGTGCGGACATGGTACAAGAGGTGGTCAAAGTGTGTACAGACATGATACAGGAGGTAGACATAGGCTGTGTGGACATGGTCCAGGAGGTGGTCATAGGCTGTGCAGACATGGTATAAGAGGTGGTTATAGGCTGTGCGTACATGGTACAGGAGGTGATCATAGGCTGTGCGGACATGGTACAGGAGGTGATCATAGGCTGTGCGGACATGGTATAGGAGGTGGTCAAAGTGTGTGCAGACATGGTACAGACATGGTACAGGAGGTGGTCATAGGCTGTGCGGACATGGTACAGGAGGTGGTCATAGGCTGTGCGGACATCGTACAGGAGGTGATCATAGGCTGTGCGGACATGGTACAGGAGCTAGTCATAGGCTGTGTGGACATGCAATAAGAAGTTAAAACCTGTGAAGTAAGTGGGATCCACTGACCGAAATGGGTCAAAAAAGTAGAGGTACTAAATACCCTAGCGGAAAGTGTGGACATGGTACAGGAGGTGGTCATAGGCTGTGTGAACATGGTACAGGAAATGTCATAGGCTGTGTGGACATGGTACAGGAGGTGGTCATAGGCTGTGAACATGGTACAAGAGATGGTCAAAGCATGTACAGACATGATACAGGAGGTGGACATAGGCTTTGTGGACATGGTCCAGGAGGTGGTCATAGGCTGTGCAGACAGGGTATAAGAGCTGGTTATAGGCTGTGCGTACATGGTACAGGAGATGGTCATAGGCTGTGCAGACATGGTTCAGGAGGTGGTTATAGGCTGTGCGGACATGGTATAGGAGGTGGTTAAAGGCTGTGTGGACCTTGTACAGGAGGTGGTCATAGGCTGTGCAGACATGGTACAGGGGGTGGTCATACGCTGTGCGGACATGGTACTGGAGGTGGTCAAAGGCTGTGTGGACATGGTACAGAAGATGGTCATAGGCTGTGCCGACATGGTATAGGAGGTGGTCAAAGTGTGTGCAGACATGGTACAGGAGGTGGTCATAGGCTGTGCGGACATGGTACAGGAGCTAGTCATAGGCTGTGTGGACATGGTACAGGAGGTGGTCATAGGCTGTGTGAACATGGTACAGGAAATGTCATAGGCTGTGCGGACATGGTACAGGAGGTGGTCATAGGCTGTGAACATGGTACAAGAGATGGTCAAAGCGTGTACAGACATGATACAGGAGGTGGACATAGGCTGTGTGGACATGGTCCAAGAGGTGGTCATAGGCTGTGCAGACTTGGTATAAGAGGTGGTTATAGGCTGTGCGTACATGGTACAGAAGATGGTCATAGGCTGTGCAGACATGGTTCAGGAGGTGGTCATAGGCTGTGCGGACATGGTATAGGAGGTGGTTAAAGGCTGTGCGGACCTTGTACAGGAGGTGGTCATAGGCTGTGCGGACATGGTATAGGAGGTGGTTAAAGGCTGTGCGGACCTTGTACAGGAGGTGGTCATAGGCTGTGCAGACATGGTACAGGGGGTGGTCATACGCTATGCGGACATGGTACAGGAGGTGGTCAAAGGCTGTGTGGACATGGTACAGAAGATGGTCATAGGCTGTGCCGACATGGTATAGGAGGTGGTCAAAGTGTGTGCAGACATGGTACAGGAGGTGGTCATAGGCTGTGCGGACATGGTACAGGAGCTAGTCATAGGCTGTGTGGACATGGTACAGGAGGTGGTCATAGGCTGTGTGAACATGGTACAGGAAATGTCATAGGCTGTGCGGACATGGTACAGGAGGTGGTCATAGGCTGTGAACATGGTACAAGAGATGGTCAAAGCGTGTACAGACATGATACAGGAGGTGGACATAGGCTGTGTGGACATGGTCCAGGAGGTGGTCATAGGCTGTGCAGACTTGGTATAAGAGGTGGTTATAGGCTGTGCGTACATGGTACAGGAGATGGTCATAGGCTGTGCAGACATGGTTCAGGAGGTGGTCATAGGCTGTGTGGACATGGTATAGGAGGTGGTTAAAGGCTGTGCGGACCTTGTACAGGAGGCGGTAATAGGCTGTGCAGACATGGTACAGGGGGTGGTCATACGCTGTGCGGACATGGTACAGAAGGTGGTCAAAGGCTGTGTGGACATGGTACAGAAGATGGTCATAGGCTGTGCGGACATGGTATAGAGGTGGTCAAAGTGTGTTCAGACATGGTACAGGAGGTGGTCAAAGTGTGTTCAGACATGGTACAGGAGGTGGTCATAGGCTGTGCGGACATGGTACAAGAGCTAGTCATAGGCTGTGTGGATATGGTACAGGAGGTGGTCATAGGCTGTGTGAACATGGTACAGGAAATGTCATAGGCTGTGCGGACATGGTACAGGAGGTGGTCATAGGCTGTGAACATGGTACAAGAGATGGTCAAAGCGTGTACAGACATGATACAGGAGGTGGACATAGGCTGTGTGGACATGGTCCAGGAGGTGGTCATAGGTTCACGAGGTGGTCATAAGCTGTGCGAACATGGTATAGGAGGTGGTTAAAGGCTGTGCGGACATGGTACAGGGGGTGGTCATACGCTGTGCGGACATGGTACAGGAGGTGGTCAAAGGCTGTGTGGACATGGTACAGGAGATGGTCATATGCTGTGCGGACATGGTATAGGAGGTGGTCAAAGTGTGTGCAGACATGGTACAGGAGGTGGTCATAGGCTGTGCGGACATCGTACAGGAGGTGATCATAGGCTGTGCGGACATGGTACAGGAGCTAGTCATAGGCTGTGTGGACATGGTACAGGAGGTGGTCATAGGCTGTGTGAACATGGTACAGGAAATGTCATAGGCTGTGCAGACATGGTACAGGAGGTGGTCATAGGCTGTGAACATGGTACAAGAGGTGGTCAAAGCGTGTACAGACATGATACAGGAGGTGGACATAGGCTGTGCAGACATGGTATAGGAGGTGGTTAAAGGCTGTGCGGACCTTGTACAGGAGGTGGTCATAGGCTGTGCAGACATGGTACAGGGTGTGGTCCTACGCCGTGCGGACATGGTACAGGAGGTGGTCACTGGCTGTGTGGACATGGTACAGGAGGTGGTTATAGGCTGTGCTGACATGATATAGGCAGAGCCAGTGCCAGACTAATTTGTGCCCTAGGCCCTAGGCAAGACCAGCTACTTGTGCCCCCCCCTCCCAAAAAAAACATTTTAAAACAGGGTCACTGCACTATGGGTGAGCAGGGTTTTGGGTAGAAATGAATCTGTGGTGTCACTGAAATAAAAAATTCCCTGCATTGGTGGTTTCACTGAAAGGACAAATGTCCTTGTGTCCATGTTCTCACTGGAAGAAAAAAACTTCCCTGCGTCCATCATATATGATGTGCACCAGAAAATTTAAGGGGCTTGGGTGGTAGGAAGCTGGTAGTGGGGTACAGGGGGGATGAAGATGACAGGGGGTGGGATGGTAGGAAGATGACAGGGGGTGAAGATGACAGGGGGTGGGATGGTAGGAAGCTGATGGGGGATGAAGATGACAGGGGGGATGAATATGACGGGGTAGGATGGTAGGAAGATGACAGAGGGGATGAAGATGACAGGGGGTGGGATTGTGGGAAGATGACAGGGGGGATGAAGATGACAGGAGGTGGGATGGTAGGAAGATGATGGGGTATGAAGATGACAGGGGGTGGGAATGTGGGAAGCTTATGGGGATAAAGATGACAGGGGTGGGATGGCAGGAAGCTGACAGTGGGGATGAAGCTGACAGGGGGTGGGATGGTAGGAAGATGACAGGGGGGATGAAGATGACAGGGGGTGGGATGGTAGGAAGATGACAGGGGGGATGAAGATGACAGGAGTGGGATGGTAGGAAGATGACAGGGGGGATGAAGATGACAGGGGGTGGGATGGTAAGAAGCTGATGGGGGATGAAGATGATGGGGTGGGATGGGAGAAAGATGACAGGGGGGATGAAGATGACAGGGGGTGGGATGGTGGGAAGATGACAGGGGGGATGAAGATGTCAGGGGGCGGGGTGATAGGAAGATGACATATACCCCCCCATCTCCATACACCCTCCCTCCAGCTTCATACACCCCTCCATCTCCATACAACCCCCCAGCTTCATACACCCCTCCATCTCCATACACCCCCCCCCTAGCTTCATACACCCCTCCCTAGCTTCATACACCCCTCCCCAGCTTCCTACACCCCTCCATCTCCATACACCCCCCCCCCAGCTTCATACACCCCCACCCCAGCTTCATACACCCCTCCATCTCCATACACCCCCCCAGCTTCATACACCCCTCCATCTCCATACACCCTCCCCCCAGCTTCATACACCCCTCCATCTCCATACACCCCCCCCCAGATTCATAAACCCCTCCATCTCCATACACCTCCCCCCAGCTTCATACACCCCTCCATCTCCATACAAGCCCCCCCAGCTTCACACACCCCTCCATCTCCATACCCCCCCTAGCTTCATACACCCCTCCATCTCCATACACCCCCCCCAGCTTCATACACCCCTCCATCTCCATACACCCTCCCCCCAGCTTCATACACCCCTCCATCTCCATACACCCCCCCCCCCCATTCATAAACCCCTCCATCTCCATGCCCCCTCCATCTCCATACACCTCCCCCCCCAGCTTCATACACCCCTCCATCTCCATACGACCCCCCCCAGCTTCACACACCCCTCCATCTCCATACACCCCCCCCCCCCAAAAAAAATCAAAGCCAAGATCTCAGAAGTGTAAAAATTTGTGTTGCGCTAAATACAGTGCCTTGCGAAAGTATTCGGCCCTCTTGAACTTTTCGACCTTTTGCCACATTTCAGGCTTCGAACATAAAGATATAAAACTGTAATTTTTTGTGTCCCACTTGTTGTTGATTCTTAACAAAAATTTACAGTTTTATATCTTTATGTTTGAAGCCTGAAATGTGGCAAAAGGTCGAAAAGTTCAAGGGGGCCAAATACTTTCGCAAGGCACTGTAACTGTGAATCGTGACAGAATAAATCTCTTATACAAAATCAAATATTGAAAAATCCCAATAATGAAATCCAGTGAATCCGTGGTGAAGTGCTCTTAAGATAAGTTTGACACCAGGCCAGTGTCACCAACAGAAAAGAAGTGTTCCCTGTATCAAAAACAGGGGAAGAAAAGAGGCTATTTTTTTTTTTAATCAAACGGTTCTTTATTGAACAAATAACTGCAACAACAGTATCAGGGTAATGCAATAAGTCAGAAACAGTTAAACAATAGATAAACAGTACAACTGAGCATAAGGAGCAAAAGGAGATATTCGCAGAGACATTGTAATATATAACCTGAGCAAGCGTCATTGGCATGGAACAATTACAAGACATCTTAAGGCATAGGGACCGAGACACACAGCAAATTGCCAGTAGATACACCAACTATATGGCATAAGAAGATGAGGCCCCAAATTAAACACATGTCTCCGGGGCCAAAAGAGGCTATTTTTATGACAAAGAATGGCAAAGGGGATGCAAAATAATTAATTTTATTCTGTCCAGTAATAAATTATTGATAGAAACATTATCAAGAAAGTGTGTTACCCCAATTAGGGAAATACCAGAACCATATCCACTGTGCATATATAGAAAGTCCTCAGTGTACCTGGGATCTATAATGTGGATAGTATTAACTCAGCATATATCCAAGACATGTTTGATTTAGGGGTTGCATGTGTAACCATCAAAGCTATATTAGCATGTGTACTTTACCCCCCTCATGAAGCAGATGACTGAAAGATCCCTGCCACTGTAATTCTTAAAGCGGTTGTAAACCCTATAAAAAAAAAATTAAAAAAAAAACCTGCAAGACAAAGGCATAATGAGCTAGTATGCATCGCATACTAGCCCATTATGTGTAACTTACCTTAAAACGAAGCCCCGACACGGACCCCCGGACATCGATGCGGGCGCTGCCATGATCCCTCGTCGTCTCTTCCGGGTTCGGCGGGTCCGGCGCGCTGATTGGCCGGAAGAGACGGCTCCGGTGCGCTGATTGGCCGAAGCCGCGATGACGTCACTCCCGCGCATGCGCGCGGGAGTGATTTTTCCGGCAAGCTCCCGGCAACTTAATTGCAGGTCCCCCCGGACCTTCAGAGCGCATGCGCCGCTCGCGCGAGCGGCTGCATGCACTGTAAATATCTCCTAAACCGTGCCGGTTTAGGAGATATTATTTGTACCTACAGGTAAGCCTTATTATAGGCTTACCTGTAGGTAAAAGTGAAAAAAGCGGGATACTACCGCTTTAATTGTGTATATTCAGATTCCTGCTGTTAGGACTTCTTTTTGTTGCTCCTGTGTATCCACCAACTATTTCCCCTAGACGATCCGTATTCGGTCACCGGCTTGTCTGTTTCCCCACATTGCCCGCCACCCGGACGAAGCTATGCAATTGCTTTGCGAAACGCATTGACGTAATCAACGCCCGCGACGCCACTTACGCTATCCCCAGAAGGGTGGCGGCCAATGTGGGGAAACGGACAAGCCGGTCACCGAATACGGATCGTCTAGAGGAAATAGTGAATACACAGGAGCAACAAAAAGAAGTCATAACAGCAGGAATTAGAATATACACCATTCAGTCAAACATGTCTGGATATATGCCAAGGTAATACTATCCACACTTTAGATCCTAGGTACACTGAGGACTTTCTATGCCAGTGTTACTACTCCCCTAGAAGCTGTAAAACAGTGCTGATGGATAAGCAGTGTTTTATACACCTACGGATATCAGGACTAGGAATGATCTAACGGTTCGGGTCGACCATCGGTTCGACCCGAACATTGGCTGTTCGAGGTTTAGCCGAATTTAGAACTTTTTGCCCAAAAAGTTTGGAATTCGGCAACCAGAACCGACCAAAATGCAATGGTTCAGGAAATGGGCTTTAAAAGCCCGTGATTGGACCAGAAACATCAGTAAAAGCCAATTGAGGGGGCAGGAGAATGCTAGGAATGTGATTGGAGTGACTAGGGGGTCCGTAGTCCAATCATTAGTGAATACGCCCCCCAGTATATAAGATAGCCCCCGCCAAATTCCTAGTATTCTCATACAGGGACATGGAAGAGAGTGGAATGCTGTTCTGTTACTTCTGTTACAATGTGTTACAAAGTGTCATTTAGCAATTTTTAGTGTGAGGAAAGGGATATCTAGTGTAGTTAGGGTGCTATTTTTCACTATAGCTTTAATTTATTCAGTTTCTGTAGGGAAAGCGTTAAGTGTAAGGGGACCGTAGTGTAGTGTAGGGTTAACTGACTTTGACTGCTATGGCAGGGTGACAAAACCCTTCCATAGCAGGGTGACCGCTATAGAGAAAAGATCGTTTCTCTTGTGTCACTTCAGAGCAGGGATATGGCTCCGCTCCCATCAGCATTCTTTATGCTGCAGGGGTTGCTAGTGCTTTTTTGAGGACATGTTTGGAGTCAGGCATGACATCTGAACATGTCTATAGGGGTATATATACACACCCATGTCTGTATATATACACCTGCACATATATAGGTGTTAAAGGAGCAGAACACTATACTTTTGCTAATGAAATAATTTGCACTAATATGGCTACGCTCCCAACACACCTATATATGTGTAAGTGTAATATACATATCAGTGTGTGTGTATATATATACCCCTATACAGAAGTTCAGATGTTTTGCCTGCCTCCAAAGAACCCAAAAAAATGCCTGCAAGAACAAACCTGGGCATTTTTTTTTGGCGCTGGCATTTTTTTGGGCATTTTTTTTGGGTTCTTTGGAGGCAGGCAAAACATCTGAACTTCTGTATAGGGGTATATATACACACCTACACATATATAGGTGTGAAAGTAGCACAACACTATACTTTTGCTAATGAAATAATTTGCATCTGAACTTCTGTATAGGGGTATATATATATACACACACACACTTATATATATTTTACATTTACACATATATAGGTGTGTTGGAAGCGGAGCCATATTAGTACAAATTATTTCATTAGCTAAAGTATACTGTTCTGCTCCTTTCACACCTATATATGTGTATGGGTATATATACATATAAGTGTGTGTTTTTATATACCCCTATACAGAAGTTCAGATGTTTTGCCTGCCTCCAAAGAACCCCAAAAAATGCCCAAAAAAATGCCAGCGCCAAAAAAAAAATGCCCAGGTTTGTTCTTGCAGGCGTTTTTTTGGGCATTTTTTTGGGTTCTTTGGAGGCAGGCATGACATCTGAACTACTGTATAGGGGTATATATACACACCTACACATATATAGGTGTGAAAGTAGCACAACACTATACTTTTGCTAATGAAATAATTTGCACTAATATGGCTAGGCTCCTAACACACCTATATATGTGTAAGTGTAAAATACATATCAGTGTGTGTGTATATATATATATATATATATATATATATATATATATATACCCCTATACAGAAGTTCCGATGTTTTGCCTGCCTCCAAAGAACCCCCAAAAAATGCCCAAAAAAATGCCAGCGCCAAAAAAAAAAATGCCCAGGTTTGTTCTTGCAGGCATTTTTTTGGGTTCTTTGGAGGCAGGCAAAACATCTTAACTTCTGTATAGGGGTATATATATATATACACACACACTGATATGTATTTTACACTTACACATATATAGGTGTGTTAGGAGCCTAGCCATATTAGTGCAAATTATTTCATTAGCAAAAGTATAGTGTTCTGCTCCTTTAACACCTATATATGTGCAGGTGTATATATACAGACATGGGTGTATGTATATATACCCCTATAGACATGTTCAGATGTCATGCCTGACTCCAAACATGTCCTCAAAAAAGCACTATCAACGCCTGCAGCAAAAAAAAATGCTGGTGGGAGCGGAGCCATATTAGTGCTCTGAAAGTGACAAAATACAAACAATCTCTTTTTTCTGGTTCTGGACATGCTACAGAGCTGAAACTTCACAGGTACACTTTTTAGACCCCCCAGATACTAAATCCAAAATCAAAAAATCTCTTTTTTTTTTTTTTTTTTTTTAATTTTTTCAATAATTGGCTCTCTATCAAAAATGACAATTTTTAAGAACTTTTTTTGTGTGATTAATAGTCCCTGGGGCATGACCCAGAACCCTAGGCACTTTTTAGGGGCATTTATTGGGTTTTAGGGCTTTAAAATTGTGTTTTTTGATTACCGAAGTTCAGGTCCCATTGATTTCAATGGGGTTCTGAAATCCTGGCCGAACTTTCAGGTAGTTCGGATGTTCTGGCCGAACCGAACTTTTCAAAAGTTCGATCATCCCTAATCAGGACTACCTGAGAGTATCCAATTACCAAGATCCACAGCTTTATGTTGATTCAACATTTATCAGCAGAGATCCATATGAATTTCACCTGCTATTGCATATCTCTATATTCGCAAGAACAGATGACTTTTCTATATTGAGTTTCTTTTCTGAGAGAATGTTTTTGGTCCCCGGTTTCATGAACTGCTGTTCAATATAGGAAGCTCATCAAAGTACCTAGGGAATTCCCAATATATTCTTAACAATTATTATTTTTTTTTAACCAGCGATTACAGGAACATCTAATGGACTTATAGTAGCAACAGGGTTTCTATACCCTTCTATGAACACCACAATTAATTCTGGTCCTTAGATCCTCTTGCTGCAATCCTTGTCCTACCCCTCAGCTCGAGCTCCCAGTGGTTCACACACAGGAGTATTACCTTATACATACATACATACTTAGGTAATTATTGGACGGCGATTAGCTGTGGTAGTTTCCTGTGTGTTAGAAATACCTGGCGTCCGGAAGATTTTTGTTATGTTATGTTTTGTTGTGTTTTTCGTTTTTATGTTGGCTTGGTTACATGCACAGTGGATGTGGTTCTGGTATTTCCCTAGTTGGGGTAACACACTTTCTTGATAATGTTTCTATCAATAATTTAATAATTGACACAATAAAATTAATTATTTTGCATCCCCTTTGCTATTCTTTGTCATAAAAATAGCCTCTTTTCTTCCCTGTCTTTGATACAGGGAACACTCAAAGTGGAGGTAGTCATGTAAGAAAAGAAGGGCCTCTCCAAAGTGTATTAAAAGACTAGTAATGTGTTTATTTAGCCAGTAGATACACTCATATTAGTTAAAAGAAACATGTGCATGTAAAAGGAAGTCCTAGCCCTTGGAAGACATCCTTTTGATGATGAAATGTGTTGGGCGGATCCTCCTACCGATGTCACCGCATCCATGGAACAAGGGATTGCTGCCGGCTTAGGGATATTTTTACATGTGCATTGTTTCTTTTAACTATTGTAAGTGTATCTACTGGCTTAATAAACATGTTACTAGTTTTTAAGGATTTTTTAATAATCGATTTTCTATAAGAGCACGATTCACAGTTATTTATTTATTTCACGTAACACAAATTTTTACATATATGGTGTTGCGGAGGGATACTTTCTACCATGTGTTTTCAGCTTTAATCACATTTTATTGCACAGGTGCACGTTTTTTTCTTTTTTGTTTATACCCAAGATCCCAGATACCTTGGAAAAGTATTGGGCGACTTAGCATTCTCTGATGCAGGGCCGCTTTTAGAAATCACGGGGCCCTGTACAGCCTACCTGACGCCCCCCTCCCAGGTGTATATCCAGTGCAATGTGATCTACAGTAAGAGCGATCCTGTCTCTATGTTGTATAGATGAACGCTCTTCTGACAGGAGGGAGAGCACAACACAGCGCACCTCCTTTTGGCTCTTTCCTCTCTGCTCCAACCTCCCATCTCCTTGTCCCGGCTGTGAGTGCGGGTGGGACAGGAGTGGGGGCCGGGTGGGGGAAGGAGCTCAGCAGCGGCCAGCCAGGTAGAACTAGAATCTGGGTGGGCACACCCCACTCCAGTACCCTCTGGGGCGTTGATCCTCCTGCTGTCCGGGCCCCCTGTGTGCCCGGGCCCCCTACAGGAGGACCGGTGGTCCCCCCCCCATCAGCGACCCTGCTCTGATGGTGAATTTACTCCCCCCAGGTTCCAATGCAGAGTTCTTACTCAGGGAATACCTACAGATTCCACCAAATGCAATTCTTCAACTGAAATATTGTTGATTACACTAACTGAGTGCACTTTTGCTAATCCTTTGATTATGCTACTTATAAATGTGTTGTACATTTGATTTTATAAAACAAAAAAATGAAAAAGAAAATAAAAACATTGGACAGGCAAAATCGTTTGCACGAATTAAATATGGAACAGCAAGAATGCAAAAATGTAAAAACCACAGCAAAAAGTATTTTAAGATAAAAACTTAAAATATGAATTAAAATGTGTATAAACTAAAAATCCTTTGAAGTGATCCTGACTTATGTGAATCCATGATGATGAATCCAGAGTGGATGAAAACAACTTTTAACCTTACGATTATTTTTGCCGCTACCATTGCAGGGTAAAAAACAGTGAAAAATGAAAAGTTTTAATTCAGATTTTCCAGCTGTATACCGGCAATCTGCACAGAGCCAGTAGCTGTGGACACCGTAGTGTGCCTGGAGATGGTGATTCAGCCTGGACCTAGAGTGGATTTCATATTACATTGTAATATTAATCAGGATTCTGACAGGCTCCGGAGAATTATCTTGGTTTATCTAATCAGTGAGCTGCTGCATGTCTAAGCTGTGTTCTTGGTGACAAATTCTCTTTAAAACAGTTTAATTCCCTCATTCAAGCTGGAATTATATTGTCTGTTGGAAGGTGTTAGCACTTTGGACGGTTGCAGCTCGGAATGGGCTATGAAGGTTTGCTAGCCCCCATCATTGCCTCTGTCAGCCCTGTAATTTATGGCCGGTGGAAGGTGGGCATATGGTCTTCTCCAGCCATAGATCACAGCATCAAATTTTTATTGGTTTAAAGAATGTGCTCAGACTGAATTATTATCTGACCCCCCAACTAAGATTAAGTCAGAAGAAAGTGACCTAAGAAACCAGGGACAATTTATGGCGGGCTGTGAAATTACCCCTGATATATAGGATTTACTGGGTGCTTCTGTCACTCTCAATATGAAATAATACTTTCAGCCTTATTCAATAATACAGTACAAGGAGCAAAGTGCTAAGTGGAAACCAGTACAAGGGTATGCAATCCCCCTGTGATTGCTAAGGGTAACTGGATTTTGCAGTATGAATTAAAGTGTATCTAAACCCAAAAAGAAAAAAATAATATTTTGCAACTTACCACAAGATCTAGGGTGACAACGCTTCTCCATAATTATAGTACACTAAGTGAGCGTTATCACACTGGGATGGTAACAGACTTCCTGTCCTAGGTTGACAACACTGCCCCTCATTTTATTTCAGTTTTTTTACCCTTTATTTGCTCCTGGTGTTCCTTCCATTAAAACATTTGGGGGAAATTTACTAAAACTGGAGCGCTCAGAATCTTGTGCAACTGTGCATAGTAACCAATCAGCTTCTAACTTCAGCCTGTTCAATTAAGCTTTGTCAATATAACCTGGAAGCTGATTGGTTACTATGCAGAGCTGTACCACATTCTCTGTAAATGAGTTTTAGTAAATCTGCCTCTTCCTGTCTTAGCCTCCCGTCATACCGATGTGACTTGTCATGCGATTTGATTTTTTCAAATCGCATGACAAGTCGCACCCTATTGACCGCAATGGAAGCAGTCTGATTGGTGCAACTCTGGTTCCATCGGAGTCATGCCAATTTTGAAAGTAGTTCCTGCACTACTTTTTAGTTGTTAGTTTTTTGTTTTTTTTGTTTTTTAGTTCAGGATTCGACTTGCATTGTCATCTGTGCATAAAGTCGCACAGATGTCTTCCAAGTCGCACCTGAAGTTGCACTGATTTGCAACTTTTAAATTGTGTGACTTCATGTGAGGTCCTATGGTTTCAAAGTTGGATCCAGTGTGACCGAAGCCTTAGGATGACAACGTTCACTCTATCTATGGAGAAGAAGTGTTGTCACCCAAGAACATAGCTCCCAACTGTCCCTGATTTCAAGGGACTGTCCCTTATTTGGAACAAAGTCTCTCTGTCCCTCCTTCCTCCTCATTTGTCCCTCATTTTAGTCTGATCTATATTGTTGTATATAAAAATTCACTTTTTAGCTTTCAAAAAGTTTCCCAATGCTAAACCTTTCATCGAATTTCTAAGTTGCTGCATTTGTAAATTTCAAAAGCCAGTATTAAGGAATAGTAGTGGTAAAATAAAGCCCTTCTGGTTTTAACTACCTTATATACTCGAGTATAAGCCGACCCAAATATGCGGCTGCAGAGGAGTCTCACTTACCTTTCTGCCTTACATTTAAAAATGGCGCTGCCTGGCGCCAACACGTCACTGCGCATGCGCGCTGACCAGGGAAAAAGTAAGTGAGAGCGTGACTCGAGTATAAGCCGAGGGGGGCTTTTTCAGCATAAAAAACATGCTGAAAAAGTCAGCTTATACTCGAGTATATATGGTAATCTTTTTTTTTTTTGTATAATTCTTCTTTAAGCAAGGGTCGTGTCCTAGAGCTACATACTTTTGCTAATAGGTGTCCCTCATTCCCATCTCAGAAAGTTGGGAGGTGTGCTAGAACAGAAAGAAGTTTACCATTCTATGGATGGCAACACTCACTCACTGCACTGTATCTATGGAGGGGCAGTGTTGTCAACCTACGATAGGAAGTCTGTTACCATCCCAGGGTGAAAACGCTCACTTATTGTACTGTATATATGGAGGAGAAGTGTTGTCACCCTAGAACAGAAATATATATTTTTTTGTATATAGTATATTATTATATATCTACATAAGGGTAGCTAATTGGTTGCGCCTTGTTGATCCTCTTATCTTACAGTAAATCTCAAGGATAGTGTCCCTTTGAGAACAAAATAATCTCTGCAGGTGCTAATAAAATCAAACACTCACAATGTTCATAGTAGTCAGAAGACATATGATCTATGCCTAGGCTTTAGGTTACATGATAGAACTTAAGTCGGCCATAGAAGGATTGAAAATTGGCTTCTTCAGCAGGAACCAGCTACATTTTGATACATCTATGGGCAAACTGGTTGTACTGAAGTCAATCCATCGATTGACTTTAGTACCACCAGCCCATCATTTTTTTATTTTTTTTTGCCCAATCACTATAGCCCCTGACAGTGAGGATTGTATTATACCAGTGGAGAAGGCTCCCCACTTGCAGAACACAATAGTGCTGCAGGAGGGATTCCCCCATCAACACTCACGGAGTTGATGGGGAAATCAAGCAATTTTCTTTCCTTCAACCCGTGGAAGTAGGAAAGAAATTTGCATAATGTATGGCCTGCCCTCGGTATATTTTTTATTTTTCATGGTAATAAAGAGGTTCTTGAAATAAAAATGTAATTTGGTTAATGGATCCTACTGATTTATGTGAAGTGTGAATTTTAATGATAGGCTCTTGGTAGCCAGAGGACATGGAATTTAGGCTGCCAAGACTTTAGTTCACATGACGGAGTTCACAGTCAAGCACTATTCCTATTCAAATAAAAAAATTCATACATTTTTACACAAAATTGTAATGTGATTTGGTATTCCTGATGTAATCCTTGCTAATTCACGTGAATTGTGAATTTTTATAATTAATACGTTCATATGAAATAAGCCCAATATTGTGTATGTGCCCAAGAGTTTCACCAGCACTCTCCAATGATGGAAATCCCAAACTTGGATGTGATTCACTAAAGTGTGACTTGGGGTGAAGTGAAGCAAAACTATTAATTTTATACATCTAACCATGGTTATAACTAAATATAGATCCCAACCAGCACATTTGGTTATAGCCCCTAATATTAAATAAGAACGCCATTGAAACAATCTTCTCTGGGACTTTTCTGATGCTACATTGATAGACTATACATGTACAGTATAATAATTCATAAAACCATCATTTACATTAAAAGATATCAAATAAATCTGAAATTTGTTGCTTTTGTCACATGTGATATTCTCAAGATCTCACCAATTAGCACTTTAGATATTATGGTATATGGAGGAGTTCTATCATTCTTATATCAATGCTGATTTAAATAGTGGGGTAGTAGTAGTTTTCAATGAGTGCTGCCCCTATGCCACCATTTAAATCAGTGTGATATAATTAATTCTGTGTAGAAGTGATTGGATTGGATTAGATTGTGTTTGCACTGTTATAATGGCAAATTTTTGTTCCCAAAACTAGGCTTCTGCTCCCGGGGGAGGAGGAGGGAGGGCTTCTTTCGACACCGCCGTTATTGCCCCAAATTTTCCATAACACAGAACACTTTGAGCTGATGTTACAGCTCTGCTATCTAGCTCACCTTTTTAGCATATATATATTTAGTTCACAGGGGGCAGTCAAGTGGATGGAGTTCTCAGAACCCAAAAGTTGAAGGGGTGTTTAAAATTTGCACTGGGTCCCTTTCCTGTTTGGTTCTGCTCCAGTGGGTGGAGTGGGCTAAGGCTTCTTCTTGTATCAACTTTACTTACCCAAAACGTACCTTAATGCAGAGTGCCTTGAGCGGATGGCCAGTTTGGTCAGAACTGTGTAGGGTAGGTCCCTCGTGTCTCTTGAGCTTGGTCACATGGCATCAGAACACAGAAGCCGGGCGGGTTACTTGTCCACCTTACTGGACCTATAATTTTCCTGTGCAGCATTGCCATCAAGTGCATCCTTTTGGCACTGTTATACACTAGACATAAAAGTCAGTCTAAAGTGGGGTACACACTACAAGAATATCAGGCGAACGATCATCTGATTTTCCTTGTTGTTTCACAGCAAATCGAAACCGGTGAACTAAAATTCGCACCAAAAATTCTTGTACGACAAAGGCTTTTTTTTTGTTGTTTATTGTTTCTGATCATGCGCAGTCTTTCTTTTCTGATTTTTCTTGTACAAAAATCATACGAAAATGGTAAACATTAAACGAAAATCGTTTGCTTTTTTCCCATGCGAGAAAAATTTTGGAGTTTGTCCCTTTCGAGAATTTTCGTATGAAAATTCAAAATCGTCTGTGGAAAGTTGTGTACACACTATACGAAAATCGTACAAAAATTCTTTGGACGAAAATGTTCCCCCGATTTTCTTAAAGTGTTTACGAGCCTTAAGTAGGAAGAAATGTGATTATTATAGTACAGCCGAAGGAACTTACAATACAATGTAAGCCCTGCTCCCTGCATGCAAGTCCAGCACAGACTAAATACATGGATAATCCACATACAAAACTTTCCCACTATACCCCAATTGGGCACTAACATAATACACTTACTTCCTATTTACTAATACAATTGAACATCAGCTGACTAGAATGTAGAAAAGTCCCCAACTATTCGGAACCCAGGATGTGGGTTGCCATCGTCCCTGTTTGAATGCAACAAGCAAGAAAAAAAAAAAATTATTACCAATATGGTAATGTAATCTCATTAAGCAGTTACGCTACTCTAGTCAGCTGATGCAACAAGCAAGAAAAAAACCCCTAGGGTTGGGACCAGGGGCGTAACTACAGGGGTTGCAGGGGTTGCAATCGCTACCGGGCCCCATGCTCCAGGGGGCCCGGTAGCAAACCAGTGGGTGAACTTCCAGGATCGCAAAGGTCACACTTGTGACCGGACCCTGGCATTGCACCACTGTGGGGAGGCCCCAAGATTGCAGGAAGGGGGCCCACTGCAGAACTTGTGAAAGAATCCTGCTGCGGGACCATAATAAAAGGCCATGCAAGGAGTGTAAAGAGCCCCAGGATTAGTGGGAAGAGCCCTGGGCTTGAAGAGAAGGGCCCCGGCCAGGGGTCTGGGGGGGCCCTTCATGGTTTCTTGCATCAGGGCCCTGAAGGTTCTAGTTACGCCTCTGGTTGGGACTATGTAGGCTACCACACATCCAATGAGTATAAAAATATATAATTGTAAATAAATATATTATCCATCACACTTTACATATTTGACTGTCCTTGTCAGGGTGTTCGTCGAGGGACAATTGCTTTGATCAATTCCTTATTTTGGGGATCCTTGTGGGACCTTAGTGGGATCTAGCGGCTGCCATCCATCTGCCATCCCTTTGCAGGCAACACCACCTCATTGGCATCATTTTCTACAGCACCTCTTCTCCATCTGCTCTGTACGGCTCTTCTTCTACATATGGCCAGCTTGCTGCCATGAACATTTATCTGGAATGCACACTCGAATTATACTGTCTATGATTTATGTATATGCAAATAACTTAAACAAACGTTGTTGAATTAAAATGATGGATTAATTCTTCTATTATCATGATCTAGGAAATCACAATACTCTATCCACACACCCCTGAAGAAAGGTGATCTCACCTGAAACGCGTCGGGTTTGGCGGATTTCCATATGTTACTTCACATTTCGTGAACAATACCGTATACCAGTCGCTGTTTTGTTTTTAATTCCATCATCTTGGTTTTTTTTCTTGTACTTTATTGTATGTTTGATTTGTATTGCATTATTTTTCACATTATGATCCATTGATCTTTTTATACATTTAATAAAACTATATATTTTTATACTCATTGGATTTGTGGTAACCTACATAGTCCCAACCCTAGAGTTTTTTTTTCTTGCTTGTTGCATCAGCTGACTAGAGTAGCGTAACTGCCTAATGAGATTACATTACCGTATTGGTAATAATTATTTTCAGGAATTATTTATCCCTTTTTTTAAAGGTCTTTATCTGGTATTGACTCCCACGATGAGATGTTGTTTGCTGTATACAGAACATATGTTTGCTGTTTCTACCTTCTTCTTCTCATTCCATAAAGAGGCTAGAAAGAAGAGATAGAATAAGCAAGGTAATAATTGGGCATACAGATGGCCATTATTTTTGAAAACGTCACAGGAAGTGACGAAACACGTCAAGGTTGTGGAACGCACGTCAGCACGCTACGCACCACGTGGAACGCAAGCCGGAACACTCTGCTTGGAGGTGTTTGTAGCAGTTTCTTTGCCTGCAAACTTGGAGTTTTAGTCTTTCTTCGCTCCGATTTTTATGAATATTTGATTAATAAACTTTTAAAACGATAATACATTATCTGGAGCCTTTCTTTTAACCCCATATCCTGAGGATCGAGATCGGGTAAGGAGGAACCTAACCTGTATCCCACCAGGATCATCCACAAAGGGGATCCCCAATCCGGCCTGAACGGCCTCCAAGCGCTGTAGGTCCTAGTGCTATACAGCACATAGGACCCAACAATTCTGGTAAGTCATTTATTTCTATCACAAGCCACAGGAAAAGAGGAATCCACATCACAAAAGTCACAAACTTTTATTTACTGAGCACGAAGCACTTTGCACCTGATCACCACTTGAAAAGACTTTATTTATTGAATTTTACATTTATTTTATTCACATATATTGATCACCACCGGAAAAGACTTATTTATCTATTTATCAATTCCTTGGAACTTTTTATTAATTTTTCATGTGTTTAATTGATTTGTATTTTCACTTATACTGTAAAGATAAGTTTTCAACATTGTTCACATACATTAAGTTAATTGTTTTTCTGCGGCAAGCGCTGTATATAGCCTAGGCTATTTTTCTATCATCCATTTTAAATCTACAGCTGCTGCCACACAATATATATTTTTATATTTATATCTCACTAATTACACACATATTTTTATATTTTTATCTTATATTTAAACAAAACCTTTTCCGAGGCACGGGGAGATACACTAGTATAGTGTTATCTTTTTTCTATAGATGGCCATTATGTTTTAAACCACCCTTTTCCTATAGTGCTATCTATGTAATGGTAAGATCACAGAGGGCAGTTAGGTGAGTTCTCAGCACCCAGAAATGGGAGGGGAAGTCCAAAATTTGCACCACTACTGAAAATTGAACTAAAGTCTTTTTTTGTAAAACAAATGTGAGCAGGCAGGCTGTTTATTGCAGAAGGGGTGCGCTATGCTTCTTCTGCAATAAAATTGGCCCACCTACCTGCTTGCACATGCACGGCTCAGTATACATTCCGGCACTGTGCCTGTGTGCTAGGATTACTGAATTGCTGGGCTTGCTTAGGAGTTACATCAGCCAGGGCTGTCCAATCAAGACAGCTGAAAACTGACACCCAGGAGAAGACCTCATGGGTATCAGACCATCAGAGCTAAGGTAAGTATCTCTGAATCTAGGTCCACTTCAGTTGCCAAGTTGAAGCATTAGGGCTCATTAACAATATATGCGTTGGACTGCATTGGGGAACCTTGTCCAATGCTTTCTAACACATGGGGGCGGGGGGGGATTTACTAAAAATTGTGCACACAGAATCTGATGCAACTGTGCATAGTAACCAACCAGCTTCTAGGTTTTATTGCCAAAGCTTAAAGGGGTTGTAAAGGCAGAAGATAAAAAAAAAAATCTTGCATCCCCTTTCTAGCCGACGATGTTGCACAACAGACTCGGCTGCCCTCATTGGCTGAGACAGAAGCAGAGAGCCATTGGGGCTCCATGTCTGAATGGACACACGGAGCTACGGCTCAGTTTGGGGGCCCTCATAGCAAGGTGCTTGCTGTAGGGGCACTCAATAGGATAGGAGATCCCAAACAGGGACCTAAGAAGAAGAGGATCTGGGTTGCTCTGTGCAAAACCATTACACAGAGCAGGTAAGTATGTAAGTAGTTTGTTATTTTTAGGAAAAAAAACTTAGAATTTACAATCACTTTAAGGCCCCATTAACACCTTAGCGCCATGGAGCGATGCTGCAGTGTCAGGGTTTTTTTTGTGTGATTTTGTGGTGCGTTTTTGGAGTGGCGCCATTCTTTTTGAATGGTCCTCTCTCCGCTCTAAAAATATTCAAAGGAGCTCATGTATCAAATTTTGGCCCTGAGCTAGGCGTGTTTGGCATTGCGTTTTTGCCATGATTTTCGTGCATTTTGTCACATGACAATCGCAACAGAATTGTACCACGTTTGGGATGCCATTAGGTAATAATGGCACCAAAACCACATCTCGTTTTGCTGTGGTTCTGAAATCGCAGGCAGAATTGTGCAATGCTGCCCGCAATTCCAAAACGCTCAGGTGTAAATGGGGCCTGACTGAACAAGCTGAAGTTAGAAGCTGATTGGTTACTATGCACAGCTGCATTAGATCCTGTGTGCACCAGTTTTAGTAAATCTCCCCCATAGACAAGGTGATTTGCCGCATCCTATGAGCGCTGAAAAGTAGAACATGTACCACTTTTTTTTTTAGTGCAGCATGTTTCAACCCTCTGCAGTGAATAATGGTAAATTAAATGTCACTTTGTTACATTTCAATAAAGCTAAAAAAAATAGACAAATTAAACAGTGAGAGGTGTCACAGTGCACATCAGTGGTCATGGTGTTACGCAGCCGCTGGTGGGTACGATCCATGGGTAATGTGACAAATTCAATCAAGTAGGACAGATCCTGATTTAATAAATAGGCCAAGAGCAAGTTAAGATACTTTGGTGCAAAACATCTGCTTAGCACTCTATAAACAGCCCCACAGGTTTCCCCTACTTCCCCCTGACTTCATGCTCCAGTGAGCCCAGGTCCCTGGTACACCAAGATGCTGCAGAGCTGCCTGTGAGCTCATGCGGGACTTGGCCAGCAGGGGGCGCTCCAACACCAATTTCTTTCCTTTATTTCTCTTCTCAAGAGCCACTAAAATGTACAAATTCATGGCTGTTATTTTTGATTTTTATGACTTATTTACCTAGTGCCCATATTAAACAATACTGTTAGCGTTTGAAAATTCGTTTTAGGAAACATTTTTCGTTCTAGAGCATCCATAAAAATGTAAAGAACTCCTACACACAAGAGGAAGTCATTTTTTGTGCTTTGTTGTAATAGAAATCGCCTATAAAAAGAACGATTTGGATTCAGAGAAGATTAAACGGCGCAGACATTTCCATAGCATGGAGGGAAATGGAACAAGCATTCCAAGGAGAACATTGTCATTCTTCCAGGCCTGAATGCTGTGTATGGATGGCGTCCCCGAAAAGAATTCAATCATGATCGCGAGCAACTGCCAGGCATTTATTCCAGGAGCCCGGGCATCTGTCATACCAGCCTAATCCAAAATCACTATTCTGTCCTTCTACATACTACAGAACATTCTACTGCAAACAGCACTTTATCTAGAAGAATAGATAGATAGATAGATAGATAGATAGATAGATAGATAGATAGATAGATAGATAGATAGATAGATAGATAGATAGATAGATAGATAGATAGATAGATAGATAGATAGATAGATAGATAGATATAGAGATTGACAGATAGAAAGACAGACAGACAGACAAACAAACGGACAGACAAGGGACAATCGAGTATAGAAAGAAAGAAAGAAAGAAAGAAAGAAAGAAAGAAAGAAAGAAAGAAAGAAAGAAAGAAAGAAAGAAAGAAAGAAAGAAAGAAAGACAATGGTAGAGATAGATAGATAGATAGATAGATAGATAGATAGATAGATAGATAGATAGATAGATAGATAGATAGATAGATAGATAGATAGATAGATAGATAGATAGATAGATAGATAGATAGATAGAATTGTAGATAAAGATAAATAGATATAGAGATTGAAAGACAGATAGAAAGACAGGCAGACAGACAAACAAACGGACAGACAAGGGACAATCGAGTATAGAAAGAAAGAAAGAAAGAAAGAAAGAAAGAAAGAAAGAAAGAAAGAAAGAAAGAAAGGTAAAAGACATGAAGGGAAATTAATTAAAAGTTGCATAAAATTAAATGTATAAAAAATGTAATAGAGCAATATTAATAGGGTAGACAAAGTCAGGGGAAAAAGAAAAAAAGAAGGTGAGTATATGTAGATAGATAGATAGATAGATAGATAGATAGATAGATAGATAGATAGATAGATAGATAGATAGATAGATAGATAGATAGATAGATAGATAGATAGATAGATAGATAGATAGATAGATAGATAGATAGAACGGCAAAATTAATAGGTTTTTACCATGGATGGGTGGAAAGAAAGAAAGAAAGAAAGAAAGAAAGAAAGAAAGAAAGAAAGAAAGAAAGAAAGAAAGAAAGAAAGAAAGAAAGAAAGAAAGAAAGAAAGAAAGAAAGAAAGAAAGAAAGAAAGAAAGAAAGAAAGAAAGAAAGAAAGAAAGAAAGAAAGAAAGAAAGAAAGAAAGAAAGAAAGAAAGAAAGAAAGAAAGAAAGAAAGAAAGAAAGAAAGAAAGAAAGAAAGAAAGAAAGAAAGAAAGAAAGAAAGAAAGAAAGAAAGAAAGAAAGAAAGAAAGAAAGAAGTGAGGAAAAACGATTGATGTATTGTAGACAGATGAATAGATGGATGTACATGGATGGATATATATCTATACGGATAGAAGGATGGATGGACATGTAGAGAGATAAATGACAGACATCCATTGCTGGAGCTCATGCACACATCATCACATTCATTCATCAATGGATTGTGCCATAGGATGGGTATACTGTATGAGGGGTCCCTGTGCCAGTCTGGAAAGGCATTACACTCTGACCCCCCTCAGATTTCTGTGTCACCCCAGCTGTCATGGTGTCACATACACTTCATGTGGGTCTTCTCTGTATTTACAAACAAACAATAAAAAGTTTGCTAAAAAAAAAAAAACAATGAGTGTGAGTCGGGGTGAGCAGAGAGGAAGGTCTGATCCCTGAGGATGAATTACAGACAATCCTGTCTCCACAATACAGCAGAGCTGACATTCATCCATCATCAGCTGGGGAGGAGATGACCACAGACACTTTCACTGCTCTGCAATTGTTCTGGAAGATCTGAGCACCGATAGATCCCTGACTCCCTCACTATAGAGGCAGGCAGCCCAGGGCAGGACAGGCATACCTGTAGAAGACAGGAAAACCAGTGAAGGCCAGGCAGACAGGGGCAGGATGGACAGACCAGGGCAGGTAAATCAGTGCAGCACAAGCAGCCCAAAGCAGGACAGACAGCCAGGCCAGTATAGAACAGGAAGGCCAGGAAAAGGACAGCCAGACAAGGAGGGGACAGACAAATCAGTACAGGACAGGCAGGCAGGCAAAGACGGGACAAACGAGTGCAGCACAGGCAGACAAGGTAGGACAGATGGCCAGTACAGGACAAGGAGACTATGGCATGACAGGTAGACCATGGCATTAGAGAAAATACATTGTAATATGAGCAGGCCAGGATGATCAGCGTAGGACAATCAGACCAGAACAGGCAAACTAAAACAGGACAGGTAGAAAAGAGCAGGGCAGCAGTCTGGTGAAGGGCAGCAGTCTGGTCAGGTGCAGGGCCGCTAGACTAGGGCAGAAAAGGCATACCAATGCACAACAGGTAGACCAGTGAAGGACAGGCATGCCAGTGAAGGACAGACAGACAGACCAGGGAAGAATAGGATAGCCAGTGCACAAAAGGCAGACCAGGGCAGTACAGGCAGATCAGATCGGGGCAGGGCAGGCATATCAGATCAGGAGGACAGGGCAGGCAAACCAGTGCAGGACAGGCAGACAGATACAGGGCAGGCAGACAAGTACAAGACAGGCAGACCAGTACAGGACAGGCAGATTCGTGATGGACATTCAGACAGGTAAAGGGCAGGCAGTAAAGTACAGGACAGGCAGGACAGGCAGACAAGCAAGGGACAGGCAGACCAAATACAGGAGGGGCAGACAAGTACAAGACAGGCAAATTAGTGCAGGAAAGGCAGACAAGTACAAGACAGGCAGACCAGTGCAAGACAGACAGACACACACAGAACAGACATACAAGCACAGGACAGGCAGACAAGCACAAGACAGTAAGACCAACGCAAGACAGGCAGACACAGAACAGGCAGACCAGTGCAGGACAAGAAGACAAGCACAGGACAGGCAGACAAGCACAGAACAGGCAGACCAGTGCAGGACAAGCAGACAAGCACAGGACAGTAAGACCAGCCCAAGACAGGCAGACACAGAACAGGCATACAAGCACAGAACAGGCAGACCAGAACAGGACAGGCAGACCAGTGCAAGACAGGAAGACAAGCACAGAACAGGCAGACCAGTGCAGGACAGGCAGACCAGTGCAGGACAGGCAGACAAGCACAGAACAGGCAGACCAGTGCAAGACAGGCAGACAAGCACAAGACAGGCAGGCCAGTGCAGGACAGGCAGACAAGCACATGACAGGCAGACAAGCACAGGACAGGCAGACCAGGACAGGGCAAGCAGACCAGTACATGACAGGCAGACCAGTGCAGGACAGGCAGACCAGTACAGGACAGGCAGACCAGTGCAGGACAGGCAGACAAGCACAGGACAGGCAGACCAGTACAGGACAGGCAGACAAGCACAGGACAGGCAGACCAGTACAGGACATGCAGACCAGTGCAGGACAGGCAGACCAGTGCAGGACAGTCAGACAAGCACAGAACAGGCAGGACAGGCAGACCAGTGCAGGACAGGCAGACAAGCACAGGACAGGCAGACCAGTGCAGGACTGGCAGACCAGTGCAGGACAGTCAGACAAGCACAGAACAGGCAGGACAGGCAGACCAGTGCAGGACAGGCAGACAAGCACAGGACAGGCAGACCAGGACAGGGCAAGCAGACCAGTAATGCAAGAACAGGACAGATCTTATTTTTCATAGACCAGATCCACTTTTAGACCTTGAGTTAAGTGGTCTGCTAAAGACCAGTTCTGTATCACATCTACTGGAGTGTGATAACTGCTGTACATTATCTATTTTAATCATCCTGTACTGCACCTCACTGGACATTTATTTAACCTAAATGCACATTCATTGAAATAGCGAGGTCTAATGGGAAGAGACTGAAAAAGAGAATGCACTTTAAAAAATCCGAAATGTTATCCTGGTTACAAGAGCTGAGCTCCCTGACTCTGCGTTAGAACGCGTTCCAGCTGATCTGAGGGCGTTTACGCAGCGTTTCTTTTTGGTGCATGAAAACGATTATTATAAATGAGATTCATTATGTAGCAAAAGCGAAGTCATCAGCAAGTTTATTAATTGCTTAACTGCAGCGAGTTTATGAGTGTGAGATTGGCTCGTTTGATTTTATTTAGGTGATAAATTGGTGACGCGGGGTGGGTAGGCTGATGATGACAGTGTGGATCGTTCTTCATTTCCCTCCTCTACAGAAGGATGAGCCGCATGGAGGATGTACAGAAAAGTCCCAACTTCTCCAACAATCAGCGATGTGACGTTTGTTTAGTGGCGCTTTCCTAAAGCCAATATCCTTTTTTGGGGGGGGTTAATAGCCCTATCCTCATTTGCTGCTTAATTGGACTATATAAAGCCAATAAGAAGCGAGTTGTAGCAGAGTGAGGGAGTTAGAGTGGCCTGCTGAGTCCATCCCTGCTGAGTCCATCCCTGGTCCCTCCTCTGTTCCTCCACCTCCTGCTCCTTTCCCCTCTCCCCTCTACTCCTCCTCCTCTCTCCTGTTCCCAGTTGCTGTCATCCTCCTCCTCACTCAGTTCTCTGACTCTGACTTCCCGGATGGCTGTGTAAGTTGGTCACCTCAACCTGATGTTTCCTGGCCTTCCCCATGTGGCTTTTGGTCCCTTAGCCTGAATCACCTTCCTTATCCCTAACGCCTCTCCTAGCTCTGGATTTGGGGGTATCCCCTGGAAAACATAACTCGCCCAGCTTCTTTTTTTTTTTTTTTTTTGGTTGATGGTTTCAGCTACTGTCAGCCATGCCTGAAACTGGACAAGAAAGCAGCACCACCCCAGCCAAGGAGTCCCCCTTCTCCATCAAGAGCCTCCTGACCTGTGAGTCCTCCAGAGCAGCCAGGCCACCAAAGGCTCTCTTCACCCCAATCAAGGGGACCTTGGATGGAGCAGCTTTTGCCCTGTCACCATTGACTGACCTGTCCTTCCCTCGGCTGGAGATACCAACCCAGAGGTTCGCCTTACCTGCACATTACCTGGAGAGATCCCCAGCTTGGTGGTACTCCTACACCTTGACCCATGGAGGACACACACCCAGGACAGAAGGTAGGAACTCCCAATGGACCACTGTGAAGTTTGGTGAAGGGTTTATTTAGACACCTAACTTTATAACTTCTGAACATGCATCTGACGCTACTATTAACTTCCTGGGACTTATAGTTCCACAAAACAAAATTAAAAAAAAAAAACTAGGTGACAATGTAGCAACATTTAATTTTTTGGTGCGAAATTGTAACCAAAGATCAAAGGGTGCATGCATGCAAATAAATTGTTTTATGATGTTTTAACACATGGCAGGTGGGGAAGCTGAATTTGTAATTTGTAATATCTTTTTTTTCTTTTTTTTTTTTTACTGTAGAAAAGACACTTCAATTAGCAGTGACAGCGATGAATAGACAGGCTAATGTACTAATGGACAGGTGTATTAATAGGGAGCAGAGAGCTTTTTGTCGGAATAGTTTGATGGATGAAAAGAGAGATAATTAGGTAAATAGGGATCGGAAATAGAGCGATTTTGTGCATAGGAAGATCAGCTTAAATTACCTTTTTTTTTTCTTTTTTCTTTTTTTTTTTAGCCAATCTCAAATTTGGTACAGATCTAAAAATCATTCAAGAGTGCAAAAAACTCAATAACTACCTGTAATGTTGTACATCAAATTATCTTTTACCAAAAATAATGAATACCCAAATGCCTACCTTTAACGTACTTTAAATTATCGTTTACCAAAAATAATGAATACCCAAATGCCTGCCTTTGACGTTGTACTTCAAATTATCTTTTACCAAATATAAATAAGGACTTGGCACAAAATGTACCCAATTGCCACTTTTTCTATTCTGGTTTTTATTTGAGCTCCTGGCCAGTATATAAAGCAGGGTGATCTGGTGTATGTAAATGTCCAGCTAGTTTGGGTAATTGGAGCTTTTTTTTGTCATTGAATGTAATGATGACAGTGATCATGTTATTGTGACAGTGACTGATGACTTGTTGTTGCTTGTCCTCCTTAGTTCCTGAGAAGAGCCTTCTGCTGGGCCCCTCTTCCCCAGTCTCTGGGGGTGAAAGAGACTCTCCAGAGCCCCTCCACAGCCTCAAGCAGGACCTGGATCCCAAAGACAGGGACTCCAAGAGCCCAGAGGAGATCATCCTAGAGGAGAGCGAACCTGAGGAGTCCAAGAAGGATGAGAGTGGTGAGGACTGGAAGAAGTTGGATGACTCCTCAGACAAAAAGCCCTGCAGGAAGAAGAAGACCCGGACGGTGTTCTCCAGGAGCCAAGTCTTCCAGCTGGAGTCCACCTTTGACATGAAGAGGTACCTGAGCAGCTCCGAGAGGGCGGGACTAGCGGCCTCTCTACACCTAACTGAGACCCAAGTGAAGATCTGGTTCCAGAACCGCAGGAACAAATGGAAAAGGCAGCTGGCAGCAGAACTGGAGGCTGCCAACCTGAGCCACGCCGCTGCCCAGAGAATCGTCAGGGTGCCCATCTTGTACCATGAGAACTCCTCTAGCACAGAGAGTGCCAGCTCTGGGGCCAACGTGCCAGTCAGCCAGCCCCTACTGACATTTCCCCATCCTGTTTATTACTCTCACCCTGTAGTCACTTCAGTGCCCTTACTTAGACCAGTGTGAGGATTGGAGGACTTCTTTAAGCACCAAGGTTAGGGATGGACTCGTTTAAGGAGAAGCCACCTTGGTTGGGTGGAAAGGACAATCCACCAGACACCTAAAGCTGCAGGACTTGAAGAGAACTGGGCCCCTAGGGGCCACGCCAGAGCAGTGGTAAAAAAAAGAGGACTTCACAATACAGGTCTAAACTCACAGCTTCTAAGTGAACAAAGCGCGCAGGTATTTGTCACTCCCCGTATTATTTTTAATTTTTCTACAAAAAAAAAAAAGGCAAATGTTAAATATATTTACTGTTCAATTTGCCAAAATAAAAAAAACATAAAAACACCTAAAGTCGAATCCAATGACAAGAATCACCCCAAACATCAACACTGTAATATTTTTGTTTTCTAAAAAAAAAAAAAAAAAATTGCATCATTTGTAAAAAAAAAAAAAAAA
>NC_138776.1:78034860-78079860 GCF_965119305.1 Pelophylax lessonae | reverse complement strand
TTATGGAGGAGCAATGTGCTGGGATATAATAGAATCTTATTTATAGAGGAGCAATGCGTTGTGATATAATAGAATCTTATTTATGGAAGAGCAATGTGTTGGCATAAAGAATCTAATATATGGAGTGGCAATGTTTTTAGGATGCAGAATTCTATTTATGGAGGAGCAATGTGTTGGAAAATAAAGTCTCATTTATGGAAGAGCAATGTATTTTGGATGCAGAATTCCATTTATAGAGAAGCAATGCTGGGACATAGAATCCAATTATGGGAGGAGCAATGATTTGGGATGCAGGCTTTGGCATGGGATTCTGTTCTATTCTGACTGCATTATGCTGTACGTTAAAACCTTTTCTATATTAATAACCCTGCAATTAGGTGGTGGAGTGTCATGATTAAATGTGTGCGTCGTGCTTTTAATGCAATAGTGCAGATTGGAAGGTAGTCAGGGATGATGACGGATATTCATGATACAAAGTCTAAAAAAAGATTTTTTGTATTATTTCCAGATAAAAGGCTCAAGTCAGGAGCCCACATTATACCACCTGTGAAATTTCAGAGGTAAATACCCAGCCCCCTGAATAAGCAAATTAAACTATTAAAGGGGACAAAGGGGAGCAGAAAATGAAGATCTTTGTGTCCTGAGCGCAGAGCCACAAGTGCGTTCCTGTTTATTATAATGACAGCTGCCTTCTAGAGAAATGCAATTACAGGGCTGGGATAAGGACTCTTTTCCCTCGTCCCTTGCTTGGATCTGGGAAAGGAGGGGGGGGGGGGGTGGAGGGGGCTGCCCCCCCTCAAATGCAACCCTCTTCAGATTTTGGTCAGACTGGCATAGCGAAATCAGAAGGTGGCACAAGGTCTAAGCTGTATGTCTGGCACATATAACTATACCTAATGTTCTAATAGTGCCCACCTCACTTATTGAGTTAAGCAGTCAAGGTGGGTGGTATGTGCCATCCTTACCAGCTTCCCTAGGATTGTATCTGCCAGCCATTCATTTGCGTCATGGAGTGGTACAATTGCCTCTTGGCACAGAGATTGTCAGATGGTGATTGGATGGCACAGATCCTAAATAAAGTCCAAGGTGAAAGGTCAAAATGCTATAAGATGATAAGGGCAAGAGAGTAAAGGCTACTAAATATAGGGGGGGGGGGGGAGGTTGAGGGATTGATTAAAAAGTGCAAGGAGGTGCAATGGTGCAATGGTGCCAGGTACCACTACCAGCAGCTGAGTGTGTCAGGAAAAGCCAGGAAGAGTAGAATAGGGAGGTATCTTTATTCTGGAAGGCAGATCACCATGGTCAGTTGAATAATGACGACCCTGGTACAGAGATGGCATCCCTGGCACAATGCAGGGCGCATTTCTTATTGGGCGCCCATTGCAGCCGCCTTCACCCTCCATTGTTGCGCGCCTGGCTTTCCCACTCTTTGATCAGGGCAATCTAGTAAACCTGTCCTGCTTCCCCTCCCAATCTCTTAAATCCTCGGCCACTTGTGATGATTCCTGAGGTTGGCTTCTCAATCTGTGCGTTTGTTTCCAATTAAAGAGATGGAGCCAGGGCCCGTGTCCAGTGTTTTGAATCAAGCTGAGCAGATCTCGCTTTGCCTGTTTGTATTAACAACACACATGTATTTCTTTTATTTGATAGTAAATACTCCGCGTCTTTGTATAGCAAACATTGGCAGAAATATATAAACTTCCAGACCAGCACGGTGTGCTCTGCACTCAGCCAGGAGACCGCATGCTGCTGCCAACAGGCTGCTCAACCAAACCTCAGCCAGCCTCACCCGCCTGCACTGCTTGGATTCATCCTCATCTGGACAGGTCAGTGACAGTATGGGCCATACCAACCGGGGATAGGGGGGATTTAACCCTCTCTTTGCTGAAGCTCTCATAAGTGCCACCGGGGTGGCCAGGCTTGGTACTCCAGCAGATGCCAGTTATGGATTATTCTCTGCAGGAGAACTAAAAGCTGATAATGGTCAGATTTTTGGGGATGCTTCCTATTTTTTTGTGAGATCCTCTTTCAGTGCACATTATAATTGCAATAAGTAAGCTACTATTTGGGGGATAGGTATAGCCTACAGAGGGTCTTTTATACCTAACAGGGGGTTACCTCTAATATAGATGTTACATTTTAAAGAGAATAGAGCAGCATGTATTTTCTCTTCTTCTGTCTCTCCTATCTGAGCTCCAGCAATCCCAAAAAGATCACCCCCCCCCCCCACATTGAATCAATTAAAAATAGCCACTCATAGGCTAATCTGTATATTATTTTATTATAGTTGTATATATGCCTATATTCTTAATTACAGATAATTAAAGGTTATGTATGATATGATTGTTCCTTTTTTGCTCCTTATAGGGCTCACCAGAGCAGGTTTCTTTTTTTTCTGGGGGGAGGGTTACTATTTGTTAAAGAGAAATCCCAAACATGTAATTCATTTGCAGTATATATATATATATATATATATATATATATATATATATATACATACAACTAATACAGCTAATTAAAGGGTGTGTATGCTAGAGCTGTTTCTCCTTTGTTCGAGCTCATCAGAACATGAATTTGTAAAGAGAAACCCCACACATATAATTCCTCTGCAATACTTATGTATTTATTTAAACACATATTTAATTAAAGCTAAAGCATATGTATGCTGAGGCTGTCTCTCCTTTGTTAGGGCTCATCAGGGAAGGACTTGTTAAGAGGAGAACCTCTGCAGTCTACACATATAACTCCTCTGCAATATATATATATATATAGATATGCATATCTATATCTATATATATCTATATCTATATCTATATATATATATATATATATATCTATATATATATATATAAATCGCAGCTAAATAAAGGGTGTGTATGCTACCTTTTCTCCTCGGTTATTGCTCATCAGAGCAGAATTTGTAAAGGGAAACCCCACAGTTACTATTTCTATCTACTATTTATAGGGAACCCATTTAACCCACACAAGATGTTCAGTTTATATATAAAAAAGAAGGGGTTAATTTCACTTAATTCTGTTGTCTTAACAGACAATGCTCTGATCTTGCATTGGCAGGTGTCCCCCTGTTATGAGGATGGCAATGATGAGACAGGGGACAGACATGACCCTCTCAGCAGCTTTGCATATGCTAAACCTGCCCCATCATTATCATCATCATCATCATCCCCATCCAGCCGACTATGAAGTCGGAGTGCAGCAGCAAATAATCACTTTAGTCTATCGACTGGGAAAGAGTGTGCGAAGCCAATGAGCAGCCCATTAAGAAACATTAACAGATTGCTGCAGCATAATGCTCCGGTCCATATTGATCGTCAAATGTCTGTAAAATATTGTTTCAAATGAATTGTTCCATGCTATGCTGTCACTTATAGTGACCTTGGTTTGTTCTCCAGCAGCCAAATGAGCCTTTCATGGCGGTTATTAGATTAACAAGTTTTAACAAACAGCACTGCAGGCTAGGAGGCTGTGTGAATCAGGGTCACCATTCAGGAACAGGGGCCCTATTTAGCTGTGTTATGTTTTCAGGATTTGCACAATTACCCCCTCCCCTTCTAAACAGCACTTTGTTAAATGTCCCCTGTAATATTATGCGCCCCCCACCTCCACTATCTCATCCTATGTGACCTTCCCATCAAGCAGCAAATGTTTCAATTGCAGGGTAAAGTATGCCACTTTGGGATGGGGAGGGGGTAGCTTAGAGCACCTGCACTGAACACACCATAAAATACTATTTCAGTAAAAGGTCAGTCCACCAAACTTCATATTACAGTTGTGGGTAGAGACTGATGGGCTATGTCACCCCTGGGTTCTTCATATGTCTTGGGGGTTACCATTCCAGATTATGAGGCTGTTTCTGCCCATACCGAAAAATGATGCTAAACTCTGGTTTTAAGAACAATCCTAAAAAGTACCTATTATTGATCTGCCTCCTCCATATCCCCAATTTCCTTTTTTATTTTGCTGTTGTGATCCAACCTCTTGTAAGAGGGTCGCTATGTTGGTTCAAAATTGTTCCACTGTTTTTAAGAATCTAGCCACCCTCTATTGTGCTGGTGAGATAACCACAACGAATGTATACTGCTCACTCCAAACAAAAGGAAGTGAGAGTAAAAAGAAGAGGTTTGGGAGCTCTCAGAGACATTACAAGGGGGAAGAAAAGCACAGTAAGAAACAATTTCATTCAAAATAGATTACAGGGTCATTAAGGTGTGGATTTGTATTTTTGGAGAAAAGAAGGATATTGTTAAGTGTCATGATTTACTAAATGTATATAGACTGTTCAGTTTCCAAAGTGAATATTAATATTATGAAATTAAGCTACTCAATGAAGCTTCTCTCATTCCCTCTCCCACTGATCACTGGTGTAACTGGGCTCGTCTCTCACTCCCTCTCCCACTGATCACTAACTGGGCCCATCTCTCACTCCCTCTCCCACTGATCACTGGTGTAACTGGGCTCGTCTCTCACTCCCTCTCCCACTGATCACTAACTGGGCCCATCTCTCACTCCCTCTCCCACTGATCACTGGTGTAACTGGGCCCTTCTCTCACTCCCTCTCCCACCGATCACCACTGTAACTGGGCCCTTCTCTCACTCCCTCTCCCACCGATCACCACTGTAACTGGGCCCTTCTCTCACTCCCTCTCCCACTGATCAGTGGTGTAACTGGGTCCTTCTCTCACTCCCTCTCCCACCGATCACCACTGTAACTGGGCCCTTCCCTCACTCCCTCTCCCACTGATCACCGGTGTAACTGGGCCCTTCTCTCACTCCCTCTCCCACCGATCACTGGTGTAACTGGGCCCTTCTTTCACTCCCTCTCCCAATGATCACCGCTGTAATTGGGCCCTTCTCTCACTCCCTCTCCCACTGATCACTGGTGTAATTGGGCCCATCTCTCATTCCCTCTCCCACTGGTCACCACTGTAACTAGGATCTTCCCTCACTCCCTCTCCCACTGACCCCTGGTGTAACTGGGCCCTTCTCTCATTTACTTTCCCACTGATCACTGGTGTAACTGGGCCCCTCTCTCACTCCCTCTCCCATTGATCACCGCTGTAACTGGGCCCTCCTCTCATTCCCTCTCCCACTGATCACTGGTGTAGCTAGGCCCTTCTCTCACTCCCTCTCCCACTGATCACTGGTGTAACTGGACCCTTCTCTCACTTCCTTTCCCACTGATCACTGGTGTAACTGGGCCCTTCTTTCACTCCCTCTCCCACTGATCACCGCTGTAACCGGGCCCTTCTCTCACTCCCTCTCCCACTGATCATTAGTGTAATTGGGCCCTTCTCTCACTCCCTCTCCCACTGATCAGTGGTGTAACTGGGCCCTTCTTTCACTCCCTTTCCCACTGATCACTGCTATAACTGGGCCCTTCTCTCACTCCCTCTCCCACTGATCACCACTGAAACTGGGCTCTTCCCTCACTCCCTCTCCCACTGATCACCGGTGTAACTGGACCCTTCTCTTACTCCCTTTCACACTGATCACAGGTGTGATAGGGCCCTTGGGTAGTTGACAGTTGTCTGGGAGGAGACATGTCACCTGAATGCCCACATTCACTTGTATGGTAGTACTGCTGCTGAATGCAGCGCGGGGTATACATTATGCTGCAGCCCCAAAGCATCACGGCTGTGGTATGTGTACAACCCCATCGGGCGGCCATTGCTTAAAGGAGGTGGTCAATGGGGGTAGTAAAGCCACAGTTCAACTGACAATTTTTACTTCCCCCCCCCCCCCGTGTGGTTGCCCATATGAACAAACATTTAATGAATTCAATTATAAATATCACTAGAATTAATTTTGCTGTAATTATTAGCAGGGGTTTCTCTAAGACCTGAAAGTTATTTCAAGGGTTCCTCATGTTAAAAAAACAACTTGAGAAATGCTGGGCTAAATGAATAGAGCATGGTCACTTTGTAAAGTGAATGTTCACTTAGCTTAGTGAATGGGGCAAAGCTGTGTTCACTTCAATTATCCAATGGCGTGGAGATAGATAGAACAGGGCTCTATTCATTGCTACCAGCTAGTTAGTGTGCTATAGTGTGCTATTGTGATTCTATTGTGAGTGAAGAGTGTCAGTGTAGTGTGAATATAGTAATAACGCAGCATCAGTGTAGTGCATTCGTGCATTTTGACTGTAGTGTCAGTTTAGTGCGTCCATGCAGTTTCATTGCAGCATATTGAAGTGTGTCAGTGTAGTGTGTAAGGCCAGTTTTACTGCATTATATTGTAGTGCATCAGTGCACTTTTACTGCAGTAAATTGTAAAATGCCTGTGCAGTTTCACTGCAGTATATTGTGGTGTGTCAGCACAGTTTTACTGCAGTATATTTTAGTGCATTAGTGCAGTTTTACTGCAGTATATTATAGTGTATCAGTGCACTTTTACTGCAGTATATTATAGTGCGTCAATGCACTTTTACTACAGTATATTGTAGTGCTTCAGTGCAGTTTTACTGCAGTATATTGTAGTGCGTTAGTGCAGTTTTACTGCAGAATATTGTAGTGTGTCAGTGCAGTTTACTGCAGTATATTGTAGTGCATCAGTGCAGTTTTACTGCAGTATATTGTAGTGTGTCAGTGCACTTTTACTGCAGTATATTGTAGTGCGTCAGTGCAGTGTTACTGAAATATATTGTAGTGAGTCAGTGCACTTTTAGTGCAGTATATTGAAGTGCACCAGTGCATTTTTACTACAGTATATTGTGCTTTAGTGCAGTTTTTCTGCAGTAGATTGTAGTGCGTCAATACACTTTTACTGCAGTATATTGTAGTGCGTCAATACACTTTTATATTAAAAAAGAATAGCGCAACCATGCAAAAGAAATGACTATTAAATATGGAGACAATCCATAAATAAAAATGGGGGTTTAGTCCCACCATATGGCCATATCGTGCTCAAGCCCACCACTGCGTCAAAGTACCCCATTATCAGTGGGTCCTACACTATCCATACAAAAGAGGTGAATCCAGCCTCTCCATCCCTTGGAGACAACACTCCTTGCTGGGATGGATGTGCTAATGCACTACAAAGGACTCCTCCTGTATCTACTTGATGGTGGACTCTGATAGAGTACAGGTGTGTGTGGGGGGTGGGATGCTCAACCACAGAAGTCTGGTCAGACTGAATACATAATAAACAAGCAAAAAATTGGGGGAGCAAACCCTGAACATGTATATCTAAAGCCGGTGCAGCTATGGACCAAGCAACATGTATATTAAAAAAGAATAGCGCAACCATGCAAAAGAAATGACTATTAAATATGGAGACAATCCATAAATAAAAATGGGGGTTTAGTCCCACCATATGGCCATATGGTGCTCAAGCCCACCACTGCGTCAAAGTACCCCATTATCAGTGGGTCCTACACTATCCATAGAAAAGGGGTGAATCCAGCCTCTCCAACCCTTGGAGACAACACTCCTTGCTGGGATGGATGTGCTAATGCACTACAAAGGACTCCTCCTGTATCTACTTGATGGTGGACTCTGATAGAGTACAGGTGTGTGTGGGGGGTGGGATGCTCAACCACAGAAGTCTGGTCAGACTGAATACATAATAAACAAGCAAAAAATTGGGGGAGCAAACCCTGAACATGTATATCTAAAGCCGGTGCAGCTATGGATCAAGCAACATGTATATTAAAAAAGAATAGCGCAACCATGCAAAATAAATGACTATTAAATATGGAGACAATCCATAAATAAAAATGGGGGTTTAGTCCCACCATATGGCCATATCGTGCTCAAGCCCACCACTGCATCAAAGTACCCCATTATCAGTGGGTCCTACACTATCCATAGAAAAGGAAATACACTTTTACTGCAGTATATTGTAGTGCGTCAGTGCAGTGTTACTGTAATATATTGTAGTGAGTCAGTGCGCTTTTTCTGCAGTATACTGAAGTGCGTCAGTGCACTTTTACTGCAGTATATTGTAGTACTTTAGTGCAGTTTTACTGCAGTATATTGTAGTGCATCAGTGCAGTTTTACTGCAGTATACTTTAGTGCATCAGTGCAGTTTTACTGCAGTATATTGTAGCGTGTCAGCCCACTTTTACTGCAGTATATTGTAGTGCGTCAGTGCAATTTTACTGAAGTATATTGTAGTGCGTCAGTGCACTTTTACTGCAGTATATTGTAGTGCATCAATTCACTTTTACTGCAGTATATTTTAGTGCGTCAGTGCAGTTTTACTTCAATATATTGCATTGCATCAGTGCACTTTTACTGCAGTATATTGTAGAATGCCTGTGTAGTTTCACGGAAGTACATTGAAATGTGTCAGTGTAGAGTGTCCATGCAGTTTTACTGCAGTATATTGAAGTGTGTCAGTGTAGTGTGTCAGGGAAGTTTTACTGCAGTATATTGAAGTGTGTCAGTGTAGTGTGTAAGGCCAGTTTTACTGCAGTATATGGTAGTGCATCAGTGCAGTTTTACTGCAGTATATCGCAGTGCATCAGTGCAGTTTTACTGCAGTATATTGTAGTGCACTTCTACTGCAGTATATTGTAGTTTGTCAATGCACTTTTACTGCAGTATATTGTAGTGCATCAGCACAGTTTTACTGCAGTATATTGTAGGACTTCAGTGCAATGTTACTGCATTATATTGTAGTGCACCAGTGAAATTTTACTGCAGTATATTGTAGTGCACTAGTGAGGTTTTACTGCAGAATATTGTAGTGCATCAGTGCAGTGTTAATGCAATATATTGTAGTGCGTCAGTGCACTTTTACTGCTGTATATTGTAGTGCGTCAATGCACTTTTACTGCAGTATATTGTAGTGCATCAGTGCAGTGTTACTTCAATATATTGTCAATGCACTTTTACTGAAATATATTGTAGTGCGTCAGTGCACTTTTATTGCAGTATGTTGTAGTGCATCAGTGCAATTTTACTGAAGTATATTTTAGTATGTCAGTGCACTTTTACTGCAGTATATTGTAGTGCATCAATTCACTTTTACTGCAGTATATTTTAGTGCGTCAGTGCAGTTTTACTTCAATATATTGTATTGCATCAGTGCACTTTTACTGCAGTATATTGTAGAATGCCTGTGTAGTTTCACGGAAGTACATTGAAGTGTGTCAGTGTAGAGTGTCCATGCAGTTTTACTGCAGTATATTGAAGTGTGTCAGTGTAGTGTGTCAGGGAAGTTTTACTGCAGTATATTGAAGTGTGTCAGTGTAGTGTGTAAGGCCAGTTTTACTGCAGTATATGGTAGTGCATCAGTGCAGTTTTACTGCAGTATATTGCAGTGCATCAGTGCAGTTTTACTGCAGTATATTGTAGTGCACTTCTACTGCAGTATATTGTAGTTTGTCAATGCACTTTTACTGCAGTATATTGTAGTGCATCAGCACAGTTTTACTGCAGTATATTGTAGGACTTCAGTGCAATGTTACTGCATTATGTTGTAGTGCGCCAGTGAAATTTTACTGCAGTATATTGTAGTGCACTAGTGAGGTTTTACTGCAGAATATTGTAGTGCATCAGTGCAGTGTTAATGCAATATATTGTAGTGCGTCAGTGCACTTTTACTGCTGTATATTGTAGTGCATCAATGCACTTTTACTGCAGTATATTGTAGTGCATCTGTGCAGTTTTATTGCATTATATTGTAGTGTGTCAGTGCAGTGTTACTACAATATATTTCAATGCGACAGTGCACTTTTACTGCAGTATATTGAAGTGCATCAGTGCAATTTTACTGCAGTATATTGTAGTGTGTCAGTGCAGTTTTACTGCAGTATAATGTAGTGCATCAGTGCAGTTTTTCTGCAGTATATTGCAGTGCACTTTTACTGCAGTATATTGTAGTTTGTCAATACACTTTTACTGCAGTATATTGTAGTGCGTCAGCACAGTTTTACTGCAGTATTTTATAGAACTTCAGTGCAATTTTACTGCAGTATATTGTAGTGCTCCAGTGAAGTTTTACTGCAGTATATTGTGGTGCATCAGTGCAGTTTTAATGCAGTAAATTGTAGTGCATCAGTGCAGTTTTAATGCAGTATATTGTAGTGCGTCAGAGCACCTTTACTGCAGTATATTTTAGTGCATCAGTGCAGTTTTACTGCATTATATTGTAGTGTGTCAGTGCACTTTTACTGCAGTATATTTTAGTGTATCAGTGCAGTGTTACTGCAATATATTTCAATGCGACAGTGCACTTTTACTGCAGGATATTGCAGTGCTTCAGTGCACTTTTAGTACCATATAGTGTAATGCATCAGTGCAGTTTTACTGCAGTATATTGTAGTATGTCAGTGCAGTTTTATTGTAGTATATTGTAGTGCATCAGTGAACTTTTACTGCAGTATATTTTAGTGTGTCAGTGCACTTTTGCTACAGTATATTGAAGTGTGTTAGTGCAGTTTTACTGTAGTATATTGTAGTGTGTCAGTGCCCTTTTACTTCAGTATATGGTATCATCCTCCTCATCCTCCATCACCCAAACAAAGACTAGTGTGCAGCCCACCACAGCTGTTCCTGCCATAGCCCCACCATTATGCATGGAGGAGTCAGAGTTAAGTGAACAAAGCACCAGCCACTTGCTCCTTGATGATGCACAGGCATCACTTGATTCATCAACAGTTCCTCTATAGGGTTACGGTGTGAAGGCTCCACCAACACCCATAGCCCAATTTTTCCGCACCTCATACTAGTATATTGTAGTGCATCAGTGCACATTTACTGCAGTATATTGTAGCGCATCAGTGCAGTGTTACTGCAATATATTGTAGTGAGTCAGTGCACTTTTACTGCAGTATATTGAAGTGCATCAGTGCACTTTTACTGCAGTATATTGTAGTACTTCAGTGCAGTTTTACTGCAGTATATTGTAGTGCGTCAGTGCCATTTTACTGCAGTATACTGTAGTGCATCAGTGCAGTTTTACTGCAGTATATTGTAGTGTGTCAGTGCACTTTTACTGCAGTATATTGTAGTGCATCAATGCACTTTTACTGCAGTATATTGTAGTGTGTCAGTGCAGTTTTACTGCAGTATATTGTAGTGTGTCAGTGTACTTTTACTGAAGTATATTGTAGTGCATCCGTGCAGTTTTACTGCAATATATTGTACGACACTATCAGTGTATTTACACTGATAGTGTCCTGATTATCAGTGCAGTCTCAACAGTGCCCACCAATGCTGCCAATCTGTGCCCACAAGTGCTGCCAATCAGTGCACATCAGTGCTGCCACCCAGTGCCCATCAGTGCCTTCTTATAAGTGTCACCTATCCGTGCCGCCTATCAGTGCCATCTACCAGTGCCCATCAGTACTTTCTATCAGTGCCCATCAGTGCCCCCTACCAGTGCTCATCAGTGCCACCTATCAGTGCTGCCTATCAATGCCCATCAGTGTCACCTATCAGTGCCCATCAGTGCCGTTTTATCAGTGCCTCCTCATCAGTGCCCACCAGTGCTGCCTCATTAGTGCCCATCAATGCAGCCTATTAGTGCCCATCAATGCCCATCGGTGCTGCCTCATTAGTGCAGCCTATCAGTGCCTATGAGTGAAGCCTCATCAGCGCACATAAGTGAAGGAGAAAAATTATCTGTTTGCAAAATTTTATAACAAACTATGAAAAAGATTTTTTTATTTAATTTTTGGTCTTTATTCGTTTATTTAGCAAAAAATAAAAAAACCCATCGATGATTAAACATCACCAATAGAAATATATTTGTGTGACAAAAAATTATAAAAATTTAGTTTGGGTACAGTGTTGCATGACTGCGCAATTGTCATTCAAATTGTGACAGCACTGAAAGCTGAAAATTGCCCTTGTCAGAAATTGGGTATAAGTGCCCAGTAGGCAAGTAGTTGTAATTGATTATTATGAGAAATCACTTGTCTTTGGGAGATGTTCTTGGTTTTCAAAATATAATATAACTGTTTTCTTATAATTATAATAAATGGTAGAACGATGATGTGAAGATTGGCACAGCTGCCTTCAGAGGTCAAGAAGGATCAAGTTTCCAGGGCCATACCCCTGTCCTAGGTGTGCGCAGCCTATTGCATTAGGGTGTGCATCCCAAAGCTCAAACAAATAGTTTACTATGCTTCCGTTATGAATGAACACAGCGAGTGAGTGTGTTCACTGTGTTCATTTAGCAAAGGAAGGGGCCAGTAAATTACATATTATCTAGCTCTTTCACCCACTCTCACTCCTAAAACTCCCTCTGCAGTAGCTGAGGGGAAAGAAGAGGAGGGAAGCCAGCAGCACTGTGGGGTGGGGGGGGGGGGCAACACAGGGGGAAAGCCTAGGTAGTAGGGGGAATTGGCACTGCATGTAGTGATCAGGGTGTGCCCAGGCCCCCTATAACCCCTATCAGATTTTTATTGCTTTCTGTGTCCCCGCTGAGTAGAGTCAGCCCTCTATTTGTCTTGGTGTCCATTGTCCACAGAGCAGAAAGTGAAGGGTAAGTCAAAATTTTAGTTTTCACCAGAACAGGAATAGCAAGGGAAATCGTATAACGGGGACACCTGTTCCAATGTCAAATGTCTAAGAGGAGATTTCCCCTCATATTTGAGAGATTTACTTTCTTTTGTGTCTCTTGAAAGAATTGAAAGAAATCTATAATGGGAGAGAAGCCCGGACTGTGTGTGTGCTATATATCCACATCCTAACAAATCATGTACAACTATGAACAGAATATGTAGTCATGGACTTTGTGTGGACATATAGAAGAGGAACTGAGTATCATAGAAACAACTTTATTTTGTACCATTAAAAATCTTTTGCACAACATTAAAAATGACTCTCCCCATAGGGGTTCACAACATGGAAAGATTCCACTTACAGTTCACATGTGGACTTGATGAGTATTGCCCATAGACATTCAAATGAGTAAGCCAAGGTGAAACCACTGCCTCTTGGATGAAAAATGAAGGTACATTCAGTAAAAAACCAATGGTCTTGTACACATAATCTGAAAATAAAAGGACTAATATTCACAGTGGGGAACCATCCAGACCCAATGTGAGTAAGTCACCACCAAGGCAGCATGGTAGTTAAATTCAGAGGGGACTTTTAATAGGTATCTAAGAAACTAAATCAGTTCACATGAAACCAGCCTGTCAATCACAGGTTACACTACTCTCTCCCAGGACTGACAATTGTGCTGTCTGTTGTGCCTCCTCTACTCATTCCTCCAGAGTTGTGTCTCACTAAGACTGGAGGAGTGTTACTGTTCAGATCACCAAGTGAAAACAGAGGGAAAAAGCCAAAGAAAAGAAAATGAATGCAGCCACCATATCTAATGATTGCTAAGCTGCAATATATTAAATTGTTGGTTTTAGGTTTACTATCGCTTTAAAATGTTCCAGTTACTTGTAACTGAAAGAATTATGTAATAGATAAAGGGTAACTCCACTTTTGTGGGGAAAAAAAAATAGCAAATAAAGAAAAAGCAATATAGCGTATACAATTGCGACACAAATCATGATGTATTTGAATGGTATTAAAAATTACCTTTCCTTTTCAATCTGCAGCTGTTGAAATTTTCTGAAAATGCAATATGGCTACCGGGAGCTATTAGAATGTGTACTAACCACACCCCAGAAACATAATTTCCTGCTTATGTGCTGTGGCGGCTGGTGCTCCATGGACCGGTGGGGGGGGGGGTCGGGGAGCGGCAGACCGACCGCACCATACCCCCCACCGGACCACACCGGGCTGCACACCGTCTCCCCCTGGACCACAGCGAGAGAGGAGTGGACAGGACAGGCAGGACCCCCCCCCCTGCTCACTCACTCTTCTTCCCCGTCTTCTGCGTCTCCTCCCTCCTCCTCCATGCCCAATGGCATGGCTTCTCTTTTCGGCCAATCAGGAAACGTGTCTCAAAACCCGCTTCCTGATTGGCCAGGAGGAGGATCTTTGTGACAATAACGAATTTTCATTTGCTATTGTCACACAACTGGGTGGGCTCGGGGCGCACTGCTATGCGCCCCGAGCCCACCCTTTTTTTTTTAGCCTGTGAGAGCCTCTGGCTCTAATCACATGGTTAAAAAAAAAAGCCCCATTGAACTCCATGCGTCCGGTGCCCCGCATGTAGATTAGGGGGCCGGATGCATGGATAGGGGGGGGCGTGGCCCCTGCAACCCATATGACCAGCCGCCACTGCTTGTGTGATTGGCTCACCAATTTTCCCAGAAGTCTACCAAGATAAAAGTCAGATTTCTGGCAACCCTTGCATCAAAAATGTCATTTTTGGTGAGAAATTCTCAATAGGAACACGTCTAAAGGGATGCAGGCCCAGCAGCTTTCCTCATTAGAGCCCTGCAGCTGCCACAGCTGATAGATAATTATGAAACCACTCCCATTTGACCCACTCAGCACAGAGAAAAAAAAAGGGATTTCTACAGAATAACAAAAAGTAGGACTCTGAAACAAAGTTTGATAAAATCCTTGTAATATACAGAGACCACCCTAAGGGGAATGTTTTTTTTCTCAACAAAAGTGGAGTTACGCTTTAAGCTAGCAGCCCTGGATTGCCATCTGCTGAAGCTCAGCTCCCAGAATTCTTTGCTGGGGGGGCACTGTCTGAATTTTCATTTAAAGATTTATTTCTAAGCAGTTTTACGAGAGCACTAAGGCTGATTTATTAAAAGGCAGTGAAGCAAAGAGAGAACATGACCATTGTCCACAGCAACCAATCAAATAGCTTATATTTATCGAACTGAGCTGAGAAAAAACAGAAGCTAAAATGTGATTGGTTTCTAGAACCAACATCCAAAGGAGCGCTCAGTCACAACAGCTGGTCAATGATGGACAGCCTTGAAGGCACTACAACCCTATCACTATACTAGCCATTGTCAATCGTAAGTCGTTACTATAAGCAATAGCTCCGGTTTTCATCAATCTGCCTTGGATGGAAGAAAAAAATCCCAGAATCCTCAGAAACCGTCCTTGACTTCTGCTTAATTGTGGACCAGTGTTGCATGTCAATGGACAGATAAGCCCATTCATTCTATTGACTCTTCCAGCTACCCCTTTAACCCCTTGTGCTCCACCCCACAGCATCACCTTGCCCTGCTGTCAGCTGGTACCTCCTATGATATCCCATAGAAATTGAGTTCTGCCTGGCAGCCTGCCCTGGGCTAGGCTCCTGGCTGTACCATCCCAGCCTGCCCTGTCTGCTCAGCTTCCTGTTGATAGAGCACAAGGCATCAGAATTTCATCAAAGTTCTATTAAGTGAAACATAGGTTGGAGGGCAGCCCCTGATTGGAACAGTTTAAATTTTAATTGTGTTTTTAATTTGACATATAGTTGCAGAAAAGAATGACACTACAACGCCAAGGGCCGGTCGATTTTCTTAATTCCTCCCAGAGGAATTGATGGGTTTATCAGGCAACTAGATTGGAAAGCCATTAAAAGGCATTCTCTGGCTGGACTGTTAATTGGAACTTGATGGATGGAGGGGGAGGCAGGCTAAAGCAATGCTGATCCAATCTGTAGGACTTTCTGTTTTCCAATAAATTACCCAATTCATTATCCAAGCACAGATTACATAAATTGTATACCTCTAGGGCTCAGGGTTCTCCAAAAGACACCCCCCCCCTTTTTTTTCCCTTCCCTTCTCCCTCCTTCCCCCTCCCTAGCCAGAGTGCCATTTGCTCCAAAATATCTTCTGAATGAAAATCGAAAAATAATCAACGTTTATACTTAGAAAATTTATTGCAATCATTTTCTCTGGTAATTTCCTTATTTTAAAGTTTGGACATGTCATATATCATAACCTCAGTCCCTGTTAACAAAGAAAAAAATCTAGAAAGGGGGGGGGGAATGAGAGGGAGCAGGCTGTGCTTAATATTTAGTAAAGCTTGATTCCAAGATCAAACGTGTTTATGATTCCATCTGTCATTTAGCCCCATAGACTTCTCCCAATATAACAGCTGAGCTACAAGCCTATTTTCTAAGTGCAGCAAAAAAAGAGGAGGAGAAAAAGATCAATTTTTATTAAGGCTTCATGAAAGCTCACAGCTAACCTCGATGGGAACAATATTGCTGAGCCAATACACGTTAACCCTTCCCTGATGGTGAGGAACAGATACTGCAGAGTTTTACTGGCTACTTACTGCAGGGGGGAGACTGCTGATTGGACAGCCTGTACACCCCTGGACAAGCTGGAGGTGCAGATTATTGGCTAGTTAAGCTGGCCATACACCAGTAGAATTTGGTTTTGAAAATGTAAAATTATTATAATTTTTTTTAATGTATGTTTGATTTTTGAATGATTAGTAGGGTTTGAATTCTGAAATGAGACCTGTTTAATGTCTGGCAGGTCTTGATGGAAAATCAGGGGCTTTCGAATGACATTAGTTGACTCAAACATTGCAAGGAAGAATGTTCTAATGAATGATTTATCTATGAAAGTTCAAAAAAAAAAAAAAAACTCTAACCATGTATGGCCAGCTTTAGACTATTTCAGACCTCATTTTCCAATATTCTTTACATGTATGGAAAGTCACAGTTCCCTGTGCGATCACTGGGGTTGATTTAAGCCCCGTACACACGTACCGATCGTCGGCCGAACGATAGGCCGTCTTTTGTCCAGGGCTGTCGTGTCTGTTGAAAACTGCAAAAGACTGCACACGAATTTTGTCGGCCAACAACAGCCGACTGCAGAAGTGATGTCATGTGATGGTTAACTTTCCGTGTGTTTTTTCTTTTCTGAGCATGCCCAGTCTTGCAAATCTGCTGATTGTCGGCCGAATTCTGTACTGACTGGCGAACAATCGGCCGTTCTGGTGTTGGCCAACAAAAATTTTAAAGCATGCACATCAGATTCTATTCGGCCGAAAGTGCGCTGTCAGCTGTCGGAAGCATCATACTAACAAGCCTACAATCGGCCGATCGGTCGTCGGCCGAATATTTACGGCCGACAATCGGTACGTGTGTACGGGGCATTACTTAAAGTAAAAGGCCAGTCAAAATCTAACTAAGCTAAAGGCCCGTACACACTTGACGAAAATCAGACCAAATATCCTCCGAGTTTTCTCTCTCTTGCTCAGCGTTCATAACCGTTTTTAGTTGAAAGTGCATAAATGTTCACGAAATTTCTCGTCCGATTTTTTTTTTTTTTTTTGGGACGTTTGTTCCTAGACTTCCGGGTTGTCAGCAACTTCAGATCATGCACGGTCTTTCGTATCCGAATTTTCACGGACGTACTGCATACACATTGAACGAAAATTGGTCGTCTGGGGACGTACGATAAAAATTTTGGTGTTTGCCCCTCCGTTTTTTTTTTCGTTTAAAATGTCGGCATCGGCTGCTGAAAGTTGTGTACACACTAGCCGAAAACCGTACGATTTTACCTCGGACGGGAATTTTCGGCAGATTTTCTACTAGTGTGTACCCCACTTTAAACCTGCTCCCACCCCCATTCTAAGACCTATACTAATTACACTGTAAAGGAAAGATATCTATACTTACTGTACCTATATAACGCTAAATCCAAATGTGTGCAAATTTAAATAATCATATAATCAAAAAAGTCTATAATCAATAAATTCATAATCAACCATAAAATGTCCAAGTGTTTTCAAAGTGCTCAGTGCTCCAAAGATATATAAAGTGGGTCAGAGTTAGAGTGTGACGTCACCATGCACGAGCCTGCCAGATGGTCCTGCGGTTGTACTTTGTTACATCGCATACGTGTTTCCTGATACATGTAAGCGCATTTTTAGCTTTTTAATCAACAAAGATTCCTATGCTGTATTACGCTATGAAGCTTCTCCTCCCCTTTTTTTTTTTTTTTTTCCGTGGTGTGTGAAACACACTCAAAAGACTTACACCCGGTGCATAAAAAAGTGCACACACGCAAACGTGGACACACAAAAAGTGCACAAGGCGTACACATGGCCCTCCTCCGAAGAGGAAGGGCCCTGACCCTGATCCCCCGGGGCGCGAAGCTCCTGACAGGGACTGAGGTACTCACTTTGGTCCACCCAGCCGAAGCCGGGCAGACCCCATTCTTCAGGGGGACTGCCGAAACAGCCCACCCCGAGTACTAGGTGGGGCTCCCCCGAAGGGAGACCCCATGGGAGAGGGCGAACTAAGCCAAAAGGCCATATCCACCCCCTCCCAAGACTTACAGGGCAGGCCCGAGGACCTACGCCATCAAAGTCGTGCAAAAGTGCTCAACCAAAAGGGACAAACGTGACACACAACAAAGAAAAAACAGAGTGGGGAAAAGGGAAGTGGAGAAGTGCTGGGTAGTGCCTAAGTGCAAGACCTCGGCAGGCCCCCCGGCCAGGAATAAAAAATTCCTCTGGTGTTGGCCAAAAGGCCCACCCCAAGAGGCAGGTGCTTGAAAAAGTGTGATGGTGCAGTGACCAAGGTGCCACAAAAACTCAGGTGAGCTGCCCCTCACCAGTGAGATTGAGGCACCACCGATACTAACCTTCGGGTTCCATTCCAACACTGATAAGAACAGATACTACACTTGATCTTAGCCAAAAGGCCGAGAAGCGATGTTTACTACACATGGTGACTGACTACCTGGACATGGTGTAAGGTACCAGGCGTATACAGACGGGATCACTGACCTTAACGGATGCCACTTGGTGAGAGCGTCGGCTATCTAGGAGAGTTTTTTGGTGAAATTTGATTTCTATAATTTGAGATCTCCCCTGCTTGTTAAGAGACCAACTGTACTTTTTTGAAGAGCACCTTTTTTTTTTTTTTTTTTTTTTTTTGCACTGGAGCACTTTATATATCTTTGGATCACTGAGCACTTTGAAAACTTGGAAATTATATGGGTAAAATTAATTTATTGATTATGGACTTTTTGGATAATAAGATTATTTGATTTGAATGCACATTGATTTAGCAATATATATGAATTTATGAATATTGTACTGCATTTTTTATGCATATATTCACAATATATTTTATATACTGTTTTTTTTTTTTTTATCTGGTTTAAATGGACAGCAAGCTCTTTTTTCACAGTGCTTTGTTCCAGCCAGTGTTCAGGATTTAGTTGCAGCAGTCCTAATTAACTACTCTAGCGCAAGGTTTACATATATTTATACTTATACCTACCTAATCCAAGGGTGCTCTGGTGCGGTCATCGGGTGGTTTCAAGTGAGGGGAGAGAGGAGGGACAACGGTTGCAGAGCTTGGGTGTTGACGTCACCCATAGACTTACTATGGAGCATCCATTGTCTGCTGTGCCTCCTCTACACCAAAGCCGATGCTGAGACCTGATCGGACTAGAGCGTCCTTAGATTAGGTAAGTATACACATCTTTTCTTTACAGGGTACACAAAGTGCATCAAGCAGCCATCCCCACAAATAATCCCTGGCTGTGCGAAGAGCCACGAATAGCTGCGGCCACCACACCTAGCCACTCACATCTGCAGCAGGAATCATCCTGCCACTGCAATTCTTATTGGCCTAATCGCTGGTATAAATACAGCCTTAATGGAAAAGTTTGCGTAGAACAATAAACGTTCGCTTTAAAAAGTAAATAAAGGAAAGGTGTGTTCACTTCAATCACCCAACTCCTGATAGTCCTAGAAAAAAACCCTGTTTTTTATTTCAATCTCCCTTGCCGACCACCCGCTGCAGTTTTACTGAGGCAAGGTGGCTCAGCTGCTCGAAGCAACTTAACTGTACGGCGGTCGCGCGTGGGGTTAGGGAGCGTGCGCACGCCCGCCGTCCCCGCGATGTGCTGATTCGGTTCAGAACTGATTAGTCATCAGGTCCAGGCCAATGATTTTTGGCCTGGACCTGGTGATCGGTTCTGATCAATAGGAGTACATCCTGTGCCTGTGTAATGTAAACACAGGAAATAATGCAATCTTCTCTCCTGGAGCCCTTTTCAGTTCCAGCGTGAGAAAAGAGAGCATCAACTGTGAGTGCACAAGCACTACACTGACATCAGTACACATAGGCACATATGTAGCCCCCCTAATCACCCCCCAGTTAACCATTTTACTCCCTGTCACAGTGTCACTTTATACAGTATACAGAAAATGTACTGATCACTGTATTAGTGTCACTTGTGACTTCAGTTAGTGTGAGAGAGAGTTAGTGGTAGTTAGTGTCTGTCCCAGATAGTTTTAGGGTACCCTCCATTCATCCCCTGATAAAGATTTAATCCCCTGATCACCCCCAGTTAACCCCTTCATTGCTCTGTCACAGTGTCACTATTATAGTGGAAAACAACAAAAGAAAGGGGCACACCGACCTAGTGCATTACCACTAAAAATATTTATTAAAATAATAAAAGATAAACATTATACTCACAAACCAGATGTGAATATTGCACGTAACAACATATTCAACATAGGGTCTCCAAGGTAGCCAGGGTACTACGCGATGCTGCGTGGCATGCTGTGTACTGCATGAAAACCGCTGTGGTTAGGCTGGTCCTGGGGGGGGGGGGGGGGCAGCAAGACCAGTAGTCATACCCATCTAAGCCCTTTGGAAGTATTCCTCTTCCCCCCCATAATTTTTTCACTCGAGTGCAGGAGGATTGTTTTGCATCACTATTATGGTGAACAGATCTTTTTTCTGATCACTGTATTAGTGTCACAGGTGACATCAGTTAGCATTAACGATAGTTATCGTCAATCCAGGACAGCGTCAGATTTCCCTCATTCCCGATCGTTCTGAAGGAGGGCCCCCCCCATTTAGGAACACTCCCCCCCTTTGAACACTAATGGTCGTTCCTGCTCACATAGTCCCAGCGCCTGTCCCAGAGGATATATATATGTCCGGCGCACCTGGTGATTGGAGAATGTTTGTAAGGTCTCTGTAGCCCTGAAGAAGCTTGTGGTGAATAGGAATATTTTTTATGTCTAATTATGCTTTGTGTAAACAATTTTTAGCTATATGATTGTAATAAATTGGAATTTTTTTTTTTTATACAATTGTGATCATCCCTCCTTTGTGGCCTTTGAAGTCCTACTTTTCTATGTATATGTTTGTTTATACACCATAGTTGTAGACGCTATAACTTTTGAACAAACCTAAATGTCTGACTAAAATTTACTCTATTAGATATTTTTTATAAGGAAAAGTAAAAAATGAAATTTTTTTCTTAACATTTTCAGTCTTTTTTCTTTTATATCGCAAAAAATAAAATAAAAATAATCAAATATCACCAAAAGAAAGCTATATTTGTGGTTAAAAAAAGGACACAAATTTAGTTTGGATACAGCATTGCATGACTGTGCAATTACCAGTTAAAGCCACGCAATGCCAAATTGCAAAGAATGGCCTGGTCATTAAGGGGGTAAAATCTTCCGGTCCAGCAGTAGTTAAGCATATAAGTAAACAAAGCTTCACTTTATTTACTAACATTTCCTTTAGTAAATTAACCACGTTGTGTAAGCTGAACCCTGTAGCTGGGTAACTGCAGAGGGCTCAGTCGGTATGCACGCAGTTTTTGGCGTTTTCATGAGTACATTGGGGGAACTATGCTTTAGGCTCTTGCAGCGCCGGGGCTCTCAGAGCCCGATTAAGCTCAGGATCAGCTTGCAGGCTCTCAGCTAGGAAAGATTCAACGCTTCTTCTTGGATTACACCTGGGCTGCTACACCCCCCTCCACACTTTCTTGGACTTGTAAATATTTCATCACACTTCAGAATAAAGTGTGTATTCCAAAGGCTCTGCCTGGTAATAGGTGGGTGCTGCTATAAGGAGGGGTCCAGAACATACCAGAAAACTGAAACACAATCCGGATCACTGTACTCTTTTTACCTATCATTAGTCTTTATTTACTCTGTCCACTCAAAACTGATATCTGAATTATGGGTGGATGCAGCCTACTTGACTTCACCAGCTTTTTATAGAGCCTCTCTGGGGCTCTAGTGGTGACATTGTCCTGCCAATAAAGGTAGGGGCGTGTGAACTAGAGGACTGGCCAAACAGAATTACAAATATGTTAGCTGGTAGAACAGTTCAACCGTGTACAGCATGTAGCTACTTAGCCAGAGTTCTGCTTTAAATAACAAAAGAACCATTCTGCTCACCAAAGTCCTAATTTTTACATTGTTCAGTTTAGCAAGGCTTCCATCTAGTTATTCAGGCTATTTATGAAACAGGCCTGGCGCTCAGGTTTTAGTAGCGGCTGTCCAATGGAATCAATTTTTTATAAGCCTCCTGAATTAAGTGAGAAGTGTTCGTTTTACTTTTCCCCTGCAGAAGAGTCCAGGCTGCCGCCATGTAGACACGGTTGCTGTATGGCCTGGATATGAGGTGTCTAAAATGGGAATAAGACTTTGATTTGTGGAGTATGCCTAGTTACAGAGTTGAAGAACCAGCCCGAAAGGCCTTTGAGATCCTCCGCTCAGCTGACAGATGTGCTCATTTAACAAGCTGAAGCTGAAATGGGTGTATAAAACCTGCCCATTTAGCTCTGACAGAGGAGATTTCACGGCCTGTCTAGAGAGGTTGTAAATTCTGTCCCCAACTGTGCCACATCCAAGTAGCCCGATGTATCCAGCCACGGCAGGCAGGGACCCCCCGCTCCTAACATATGCCTTGCTATGCTGGGTGCTATTGACTGGCAGGCCCATTTATGAACCTTAATGTCCCCTAACAGGCTTGTCTTTCCCAGGATAGGAAGGCCTGGAACACTGATCCACATACTCCGCCATTAGTGTGTCTGTCAATAGGACGGCTGTAGCTGGTAAAGTCACATTCGTGGCTATTATCAAACCTTAAACAAGCACTTCTTTTATAAAGAAGAGACAAGAGCAGCCTTTCTCAAACTCTTTCTCCAGAGGAACCCTTGAAATTATTTTTTGGTATTGGGGAACCCCTGCTAAAAAAAAATAATTGTGGGTAGTGGGAAAATGTCCCCCCTTACAGTGGTAGTCGGAATGCTCTCCCCAGTGATAGCTAAAACGTTCATTGGGGTCAAGCCTCTGGCTTTGCCAAGTGACCTTGGCCTTGGAACTATGCAGGCATCATCAAATGAGAGATTAATCAGCTACAGCTCAAGAGGACCCCCAGCAACCTCTGGAGGAACCCTAGAGAGAATGGGCCCTAAATGAGAGGTCAATGAGTCACAAATCAAGGGACCCCCAGCAACCTCTAGAGGAACTCTAGAGAGAATGGGCCCTAAATGAGAGGTCAATGAGTAAAGACTCAAGGGACTCCCAGTAACCTCTAGAGAAGTTTTTTATTTTTTTTTTATTTTATTGGTTGAACTAGATGGACTTGTGTCTTTTTTCAACCTGACTAACTATGTAACCCTAGCAAAAATGGGACCCTAAATGAGAGTTCAGTGAGCTACGGCTCAAGGGACCTCCAGCAACCTCTGGGGGAACCTTAGGGTTCCACAAAATCCTGGTTGAGAACAGCTGGACTAGAGAATATAAGGAAGCCATTAATCCTGAGCTCCTTCTGAAATGACTTGTTTCCTGGGTGCCTTTTTCTTAAGTACGTTTAGTCATTAACTCGGTCCTGAAACAAGAAAATATGGGCATACATTTGTTATATATTTGTTATGTCATATATTTGCTCCCAATCTGACTTCATTGGATCAGCATAACAGCCAGTAAAGCATCTTCATGTCTCTTGAAATAATGATGTTTGTCATCCAGAAACCGGTCCCCAAAAATAATCAATAAAGTCAGAAGGCCACAAGGTTACCTACAGAACTTTTCCTATGCCTGTGGATATGTCAAAGCTGAATATAGAATATTAGCATTTACAATTTTTTTTCTTTGCACTGCTTTATACTATATATATATGTATATATATATATATACACACAGTATATATGTATATATATGGATCATCTGGGGTTTGAGGGTTTCCGTGGGTTGAGCTATATGGATGTGTACCTTTTTCCTTTTTCTCTCTGACAAATTTTGTAACTAAGTTGAACTCAGCATAATAATGTCAACTAATATGCTGAGCTATTCTAAAAGTCTGAAGGTCAGTAATTGCACAGGGTCAGATATTGCCTCTGTCTCCCAATTAGGACCCAGTGATAGGTCACTCACATTCTAAGTAATGTTACCGTGTCTGCCTGTGCGGATGAGCCCCATACTCATAGATTCATTTCTGTCAGGGAAGATTGGAGTGTTTTCATGCATTTTTATTCATATTCATGTCTGTCAAGTTCTTCCATATAAGTCAATAGGGCCAAAAACATTCATTGTCGCACCTCTACTTTTTTCCAAGATGCACAGAAGAGAAATGTACAGATGGGAATGGGCTTCAATGTGGGATTTACAGTGGTTCTAAAGGCTGGAGAATTGTTACCTTAATGCATTCCCTGCATTAAGGCTGGAGAATTTTTACCTTAATGCATTTCCTGCATTAAGGTAAAAAATGTCCCTGTATTTGTATCGCTCCCTCCCTGTATACTTACCTGAACTCGAACTCAATCCAGCACTATGTCCGTCTGCTGTGGCTCTCTCCTCTCTCTCTCTGCTCACAGAGGCCAATGGCTCCTGCTGCTGTCTATCATATCCAGTAAACAGAGAGCAGGGGGCAGGGCTAAGAGTGCACACAGCCTGGCACAGGAGCGAATCTGCAGGTGCATCCCCATAGAAAGCTGTTTACTATTGTGGCGCACTGAGAAGAGGAGGAGCTTAGAGCGTGGGGGGAGACCCCAGAAGAGGAGGTTCAGAGCCACTCTATGCAATACCATTGCACAGACTGGGTAGGTAGGACATGTTTGCTATTTAATTAAAAAAATAGATGTAGCTTTACAATCACTTTACAATCACCTTAACCGATGTAACTATGTATATACCATACTTGGCCAATGCCACTGGAATCTGGAAATCACTGAAGCAGACACCATTGCTCCAGTGATCTCTACTTGCTTTCATATCCCATGCTGAGTGGCTGCCCTGGTGCATTTTGAACACAGGAGATTGGCTGCAGTGCACGAGCACCATTCATAGAATGCTTTGCATGTCCTAAAACGAATGGTCTCCAAACTGCGGCCCATGGACCGGATGTGACCCTTTGATTTCCTCTATCCAGCTCTTGGATCACTAATACTCCCAGTGATACAAGGCACTATTCCTCCCACTGTCAGCAAGGATGAGGCACCATTCCTTCCACTGACACCAGTAGTGGGGCACTATTCCTCCCACTGACACTAACGATGGGGTGCTATTTCTTCCACTGACACCAATGTTTGGGCGCTTTTCCTCCCACCAATTCCAATGATGGGGCACTATCCCTCCTCCTACTAACCACATGCGCTTTTGTATTTTTTTTTCTACTCTTACTGAACACCAAGCCTGAGGAATTGTTTACTCCCACTGACACTTTTCTGCTTCCATCCACAGTCCAGCCCCCCTAAAGTCTGAAGGACAGTAAACTGGCCCTTTGCTTAAAAAGTTGGAGACCCCTGTCCTAAATATATGCAAAGCATTCTTTGATTGGACAAGGTGGAAATTGTGACGTCATTACCAGGGCTGGCCAAAGATATTGCGCTGTCTGAGTCCAAGAATAAAATGCTGCCCCACCCTCAAAAAAAAAAAAAACTACCAAAAGGCCCGTACATCCATTATTTTATATAAATATAAAATGTAGAAAATATTATATATACTGTTATCGTCTTCCACTCGACCGATCCACCAAACACCCACTGTCTGTCCTTCTGTCACTACTGTGTCTGCTGTGGCCACCGCCCTAGAAGATCCAGCCTGCCCTGTGTGGGATGGAGTGCGCTGATGCCTGACGTCATTGCGCCAACCACGATGATTCAAGGGACGTTCCCAGGAGAAGACACTCCGTCTCCTCATACTCATCAGTTTGCACTACAGATGGCAGTATGAGATGGGGAAATGTGACCCGTAATGCGCCGCTAACTGAGGACACAAAAATCTGCTGAAAAAAAATCTTAGGTGTCAATTTGCCGCCCCTTTCATAGTTCTGCCTGGGTCCAATGGACCCAGCGGGACCCAGGATAGGGCCAGTCCTGGTCACTACTCTCCACCTCGTTGTCATCCTAGGAAAGGAAGTGTTAAAAAAAGATAATGAATACAACCACCACATCTAAGGACTGGTAAACTTTACTAATGCAGCACAAAACATCAGTGCAAAAAGCTTTAACACAAAGATAACTTTTTTGTTTTTGCCATGTGACAGTAATTTTCAAATCTCATTGGACTTAACTAAAAATATCTGTCTCTTTTTTTTAAAATACAGATCTTTATCTGGGTGTGTTAGCCTTGTGAATTGAACATCTGGTGTGAAAATGTAACTAACCCATACCGACTAATCAGACCTCTGTTTACATTAGTTCCAATCAATAAATAAATGCTAAATAGTTCCTATGGATTACTACACTTTGCACCGCAGTCTTCGCCTTCCTAAATAAACCTGCTATAGTTAGGTACAACTGCTGAGCAGACCAGAGTTCTATAAATATCTAGAATAAAAGGCCCAAACTGCACTTCTGACCCCCAGGCCTTCACATTTTGGCCAGCCATAGAGTTCAGCCTTTATCCATGCCCACCTTTTGGTTACCTCTCACCAAAGGCTATTAGATATTCCTTTATTGCTTGTGTTTCCCTGTTCATTGTGCATAATAGCTGTCCACAGGGCTGACAGGTAATTGATACAAAGACGTTATCACACATTTAATTACTGTAACACCTTATCTTGACAGCTGAGATACCAGGGCCGGACATATGCTGGATTGGCTTTATGCTGTCATTGCTGCTGGGACTCTTATTTAATTACCTGTCATTACAGTAAAGTAAAAGTGAGTGTGAGGGAATATGCAGCTCATGAAAAATATAGATAGACTTGCACCTAAATAGGCAAACCATAGTCCTTGAAAAAAATGTATGCTACATATATATATATATAATATAATATAAATAAATAAATAAATAAATATATATATATATATATATATATATATTAGTGATCAACCAATATCGTTTTTATTAATGCCGATACAGATATTTTGGTCATCACATATCGGTATCGGCCGATATTGGTTGATTTTTTCAGACATTTAAAAATGTTTTATTTATTATTATTTATTTTTTTTATAGGCACTGTTGTGGAGGGATCTGGGGGTCTAAAAGACCCCAAACCCCTCCTTTGCACTTAAAAGCATTAAAAACGCCAAGTTCGGCTGCTTTGAATGCTGTCATTTTTTTCAATCTGGCGCTGAGTACCCGGAAGTGATGTCATGACATCACTTCCGGGTTTTTACATGGAGATCCGATCAGAGCCGAATGCGGCTTTGATTGGGTCTTTGGCAGCCATGCAGGTAGGTTGCCTGGGTCTCCCAACAAATATATCAGCCAAGCGCTCACTCCGAAGGGGAAGACTGGCGTGCTGCTCTCCTCAGGCAGGGAACTCCAAGCGAATGCATAAAAGAAAGAAAAAAGGAGGCGCAAACACCTAGTGCATTACCCGTGGTACCTTGTGATAAGGATGTCCTCCTCAGAATTCTCTCATCAATAGCCCGAACCATGTTGGATATCAAGGATCTGACTGACTTACAGTATCCACCAAGGAGCTGCTTTTGCGCCTCCCTTTTTCTTTCTTTTATGCCTGGGTCTCCCGGTGGGACGGGAGACCTGGGCGAGCCGCGGAAGGTGGTGGGAGGGGGGCATCCCTTCCCGCTCCTTGTAATGACAGCCGAGCGGCTTATCAGCCACATTGGTTGTCATTACAAGACAGCCGACCGTCAGCTATGGACGCCGGTAGCGGGGTGATGCCTCTAGCTGCAGGTATCACTCCGGTACATGCACTTTCCCGAAATATCGGCAATATCGGTAACCTCAGGGGCCGATTCCGATATATCAGGGAAAGTACATATTGGCCCCCGATATATCTGTATATCCCTAATATATATATATATATATATATATATTTTTATATATATATATATGTGTGTGTGTATATACATATATATATATATATATATATATTTTTTTTTTTTTTTTTTTTTTTGCGTGCTTGTTCCCAAATAGGTAATGCAAAGTATGACATCAAGTCAGCATTAAAGTCAAGGCACTCACACAAGAACTCAGCAATAGTAGAATGTCTTTCTCCATGACAGGTTTTCTTTAGGGCAAAGCTTCCTGTAATAAAGACTAGTCACTGCTGCTCTCTTTGCTTGTGCAGGATGACTTGTCTTGTGTACTGTAATTATCTATAGACAGCTTAGATTTATATATTTTTCTTTAGCTATCGAGGAATCATTTTGAATTGAAGTTTATGTGCCTAGAGTTTAGCTTTGGTCCATTTCTGTCGGCTTAATACATGGAAGTGGGTTCCATCAGGCACCCCCAGCAATAAAACCGAGTTGCCACCAACAGCTCTGGGTCCCAGACTAACAACCGGAGGTCTGTTGGATCGGCTCCCAATCATGTGATCACTGAATGCAAGCTGTCCCCGTACTGTTTCTCTTCTACAAGATACATTAACACATTGCATTATTTTCTCCTTGCTAGAGAAGAAGTCTGTACAAATAAAGATATAATAGTTTGATCAGGGCTTAATCTAGGTTAGTGTTATGCAGGCCATATATGAATCGAATCTTGGTTGGTTCAGTAGGGACCGGTAGAGATTTGATCCGTCTATGGGCAGATTGGTTGTGCTAAAGTCATCCATTGATTGACTTCAGTACAACCGGCCTGTCTGATTTTTTTCATGCGGTCTCTGCATTGCGTTCTACCAACAGGAAAGGCCATGCTCCCCACCCGCAGAACACAATAGCGCTGTCGGAGGAATTCCCCTATCAACATTGACTGTGGTGTTTGGCGGATCAAGCAATTTTCTTTCCTTTCACCCATGGTGGAAAGAAAGAAAAATGCATAATGTATGGGTTGCTTTAGGGCTAGTTCTCATGTTCAGCAGCCTTTGCCGCCAATGACAGGAGGCGTTTGTCAGCTCTTCACTCCCTGTTTTAGCCTTGAAAATGCCAACCCACTGTTCCGCAACCGCATGCATTGCAGTGTGGCCCCATGCACCTAAATGGGTAACGTATGGCAGGCGTGGCATAAAAACAGCCCTGGACGGCTGCATATCCTTGTATAGGTAGATAGTCGGGGTAGAAAAAATGTGCCTTACCTGCCTACTTTTACTGTCCACTGGCTGCATATCTGAACAAGCCTTTAATGTTGGTGTTATTGTTAGGGTCAGTATCGGTGTTAGTGGCAGTTAGCTTCAGTGTGTTTTAGGTAGGATTACAAAAAGTTTTTTTTTTTCATTTGGTATCCACATTAGTGTCAGAGTATAAAATGCACACTAATGTTTTTGGGCCCTACAATTTGTAAAAACAAGAAATAATGCACATATATACCCATGCATGTCAGGATTAGAAGATTTTTATTTTTTTTGGTGGTTATATAAAAATATCCAGCTAAAGTATAAAAAGTATATATTTTTTTTACTTTACCATTTTGGGGCTGTTTTCCGTTGATAATAATAAAATAATAATAAAATAATAATAAAAAAATAAACAGATTCTAGCCATTACTATTTACGAGCAATCATAGGCTCAATTAGCTTTGAATAAAACAAGGTATAATTCAACAGAATACGCTGACTACTGTAGTTGCAAAGATATGTACAGCTTTAGTAGCACATACCAAAACTACAAAACTTCGTTCAGGCGTTAAAGTTTATTTTTCCATTCTCACTAACAAAAGCCTAGAAAGCAGTAAAAACCTGACAGGGGTTCTGATTTCAAAATCAACTCAAAAATATATTTTTTTTTCTTTCGTAATACAAAGCAGTTGCGTTTCCTGTTTACTTTGCCTTTAAATTGAAATCGCCATGTTCCTGCAGATTGTAAATTACAACTTAGCATGCATGTGGAGAGAGCAGACACAACTCAAATTTCTCAGTGTGCTTTTTCTTAGGCTGAATAACAATTGGTATCTGATTCCAGTAACTCATGCCCTCTGTAGAAGATAAAAGTTGAGCTTTCTAGAGATGGCCCTATACAAGAATTTCCTCTGTCCAGGATCATGTTTTAGAAACAAGTCCTCTTTGTTGTATAATGGAATTAAACTGCCACGCTTTTCCACTGGAGACACAAATAATTTGTGTGGCCACTGGCAATTCTTGCAGGAATTAAACTAAAATAAAGAAACGGCTGCAATGCTGATCATAGTGGGGATAATGTACTGGATGACAGAAGATGATATGTTTAACCCCCTCGTATAATGATTGTTAGGTGTATTTATACATAGCCAAATGGAATTTTAGGTTTACCTTGGATCTATGTGAATACATCCATTGTTTGTTGCCTCTCACAATTTGATTGGTTAATAAGCTGGATGAAGATGAAGGTTGGTGAGACATCACAGTGGTATAGCAAACCAAGTGTGTTTTTGGGGGGGTCTATATTTAGACCCTGAAGGTGAATACATATTTATTTTCTCCATATTGCACCAATAAAGTCATAACTGAGATTTGTTTATTGGTGCAGAAAAAGAATAGACACACATAAGTCTGGAATATTATGACTGATTTACTAAAGAGGTCATTTTCACAATACCCCTAAGGTTTAATCTGTAGATAGTTTCCCTCCCCCATCAACATGCTAATGATTTTTTTTTAAATAAAACCTTTCTGTTTTCATTACATACCCTATTTTCAGTCTCAGTGACATCATCATTAGGTCTATGTGTTTCTTTATGAAGTGCAGATAGATCATGGTTGGTGGTTCGGCCTTGATGCAAGCAATGGGCTGACCTTTTGGAGATGATATGCAAATATCGAAATGCATTGATGGGTGGGTGTCAAGAGTGAGCATTCCTAGCCTGCATTTGCATGTAGACCACCCTAGGTAATGCCCACATTTGATGTTGAGCTTTCATGATTAAAAGAACCAAAATCCATTATTTGGAAGGACAGGCCAGATGGAGTGAAAGAGCTAGATGATGCTGGATGTCCTCCAGCCAGGAAATGAGACGGGCTCTATCTAATGTACTGCAGCTTCTGCTGCACACTTTGAGAAGCCTACAGTGTGCTGTGATATAAGAGTATACAAATGTTCCTAGGTTCTCTGTTCTTAATAAAAATGTTCCTGGTTCCACTGTCCTTTAAAAATATGTTCCTTGGCCCACTGTCCTTTATACAAATGTTCCTAGGTCCACTGCCTATTATAAAATTGTTTATTGGCCCTTGGCCCACTGTCCATTATAAAAATGTTTCTTAGTCCGCTGTCCATTATGCAAATATTTCTTGATCCACTGTTCTTTATACAAATGTTCTTCTGTTCAATGTCTGTAAACAAGTGTTCCTAGGTCCACTGTCTATTATACAAATGTTCCTTGGTCCACTGTTCTTTAAACACATTTTCCTAGGTCAACTGTCAAATGTTCTTTGGCCCACTATCTATTATAAAAATTTTCCTTGGCCCACTGTCTATTATTTAAATATTCCTTGGCCCACTGTCCTTATACAAATGTTCCTTGGCCCACTGTCCATTATACAAATGTTCCTTGGCCCACTGTCCTTATACAAACGTTCCTTGGCCCACTGTCCTTATACAAATGTTCCTCGGTCCACTGTCCATTATTTAAATGTTCCTCGGTCCACTGTTCTTTATACAAATGTTTCTTGGCCCACTGTCCTCATACAAATGTTCCTTGGCTCACTGTCCTTATACAAATGTTCCTTGGCCCACTGTCCATTATTTAAATGTTCCTCGGTCCACTGTTCTTTATACAAATGTTCCTAGGTCAACTGTCCATTATACAAATGTTCCTTGGCCCACTGTCCATTATACAAATGTTCCTTGGCCCACTGTCCATTATACAAATGTTCCTAGGTCAACTGTCCATTATACAAATGTTCCTTGGCCCAGTGTCCATTATACAAATGTTCCTAAGTTCACTATCCATTATGCAAATGTTTCTTGGTCCTGTTCTTCATACAAAGGTTTCTCAGTCCAATGTCTGTAAATAAGTGTTCCTAGGTCCACTGTCCTTTATACAAATATTCATTGATTTACTGTCTGTTATACAAATGTTTCTTGATCCACTGTTCTTTATACAAATGTTTCTTGATCCACTGTTCTCTATACAAATGTTTCTGGGTCCTTTGTCCCTTGTACAAATGTTCCTTGGTCCATTATTCTTTATACAAATATTCCTTGGTTCACTATTCTTTATACAGAAGTTCCTTGGTCCACTGTCCTTCACAGAAATGTTCTTTGGTCAAGTGTCCATTATACAAATGTTCCTAGGTCCACTGTCCATTATACAAATGTTACAAGATCCAATGTCTTTACACAGATGTTCCTTGGCCCTGTTCTTTATACAAAGGAAGGCTATCAGCTGCCTAATATATTGGTTCTATAGGACATTCACCTACATCTCTGGGTTATGACTTCAATGGCCCATATCTACAGGAAAGAAAACTCTTACCTCCATACGGACAAAGCTGCTAAAGCATCATGAATGATACTACTGTATTTATCCCTGTACACTTTTCCTGTTGTAATTACAGGGCTGGCACTATCTTTAGCAGTAGTAATGTCTCACTATTACTGATATCATCTTTCTCATGCCAGCACCAACTTGCATTTCTGGTCCAAAATTGATTTTTTGCAGCTTGAGAGCCTCTTGTGCTGAACAACGGAGATAGAGAATTCAAGGCTGCAGAAAATAATAACAAATTAGCCATACAGTTAGCCATACAGCGGTAAAAATGAGTTCAAAAACAGCCATTTTCAAAACATTTGTTTAATTTTCTAATGATTAGTTTGGTCAAATCGCCAATCATTTTCTACCGCAGTGAAGAAGAAAATTGAAGAAGGATGGAAATTTTTACAAATTTTTTATCCGATTGAACAAAATGATAAGCATGAATGTGATTCCTGTTTGGAATCACATTTGCTTCCATCTATTTTGAAATTAAATGTGAAAATTTGTAACATTGTTGTAGCAACTAAACAACATTTTTCAGGACTTTCATACAAAATGTGCATATTTGTAGAAAATTTTAATGTTCTGATGATGATGATGTGTGAACCTACGTATAAAAATCTATGGCCAGCTTAAGTTATGGTTTTGGTAAATTTGTATTTCTTGTAAATTAAAATGTTAAAATCTGGAATTAAACTTTAATGTCAGAGCCAAAGATTCTAGGTCCATACAAAAGTGATATTTCTGAAAATCTTGGACAATTGTCACTTATGATAAGTGCACTCCACTTAAAAGAATCAGATGACGTGTTCCTCTTCTTGTAGACTGATTAGTGCCAAGACTGCTGTTGACAGGCGAAAACTAGCTAGAGGTGTGAGCTGGAGATTCAAGAAGGGTCTGAACTAGAACAAAGCAGTCTCTGGTTGGTGATCCGAAAGGGTTATTTAAAAGTTGCATTTTCTATTTTGGATATATACAGTAAGCAGGCCTCCTTGTGTGCATGTGCGCGTTCGCCTATTTACACATACACACAGCAAGTGGATTATCTGGTGAGACATCAGTGTTTGGGTTATCTTCCCTGTATCATGTACCTCACCCCCATACTAGAAGATAAGAGACATCTCAGACACTCTCCATTCTTTTGTAAATATCTTCTGCTTGTACCAGTGATTATACACCTGTTCTTGCACTTGTCACAGTGGCTGCACCATACAAACAACTTCTGTTAGTGATCTGCCAGACGTCTGACATAACCTGAGGGAATGCTACAGGTGAGTTGCTATTACTAAAGCTGGCCATATACTAGTAGAATTTAGTCTTAAAAATTGTATGGAAATTAAGAAAAACTGTTTGTCAGAACATCTGATAGAACCATTAGGCCAAATTTTGTATGAAAATTTGGAAAAATTTTGTTCAATTGCCACGCCATTGTTTTGATTTTGCATTACAATACAATGATTTTTAAAATAAAATCACATTCACAGTTAAGCCCCGTACACACGTACCGATTGTCGACCGAACGATCAGCCGTCTTTTGTCCAGTGCTGTCGTGTTGGTTGAAAAGTGCTCAAGACCGCACACGAATTTTGTCGGCCAACAACAACCAACTTCAGAAGTGATGTCATGTGATGGTTAACTTTCCTGTGTTTTTTCTTCTCTGAGCATGCCCAGTCTTGCTCATCTGGCATTTGTCGGCCGAAATCTGTACTGACTGAGGAACAATCGGCCGTTCTGGTGTTGGCCAACAAAAATTTTATAGCATGCAGACCAGATTTTGTTCGGCCAAAAAGTCGCAGTCGGTTGTCGGAAGCATCATACTAACAAGTCGACAATGGGCCGATCGGACGTTGGCCGAATATTTACGGCCAACAATCGGTACGTGTGTATGGGCCTTTAGAATTTTGTTTGTTTGAGAATAATTTTTCAACCTTCGCTACTAGAAAATCGAAGGAACATTCTGAAAACAAATTTTAGAATTGTGTTTTTGTTTGAGAATAATTTTTCAACCTTCACTACTAGAAAATCGAAGGAAAATTCTGAAAACAAATTTTAGAAATTTGTTTGTTTGAGAATCATTTTTCAACCTTCGCTACTAGAAAATTGAAGGAACATTCTGAAAACAAATTTTAGAATTTTGTTTGTTTGAGAATAATTTTTCAACCTTCGCTACTAGAGAATCGAAGGAACATTCTGAAAACAAATTTCTTTCCAACAAAATTCTACTGCTATATATACCAAGCTTAGTTCTACTTGGGATATATATATATTAGCTCAGTCACTCTACCAAAATTGAACAAGAGTCCGAGTGCTTGTGGGTTTTAAATAATAGTGTAAATATTTGAACAAATCAAATCAAATCAAAAGAGGGGCTGCTGCTAACTAGTAAGGTGTGATGCCTTTAAAGCGAAAAAAGTAAAAAAGTCAGCGCTGCCTCTCCCACTATCTCTTAATGTGTGTACTACAATATAAGTTTGTGCAATTGAATAAAGTGCTAAGTGCGACTCTATGTGAGTCAATATCAATGCAATAATATACAGTAATGTGTATCAATAAATTAAATATCATTCAATTAATAAAGTGACTGTTTATAAACATAATCAAGTGCTGGTTACATTCGTGGACAAATATATGACAAATAAATAAATAACGGAAAAGTCCTTCACTATCAATTTTATTAATCGAGGACTTTTCCATTATTTGTTTGTCATATATTTGTCCACGAATGTAGTCTCACAACCAGCACTTGATTATGTTTATATACAGTCACTTTATTAATTGAATGATATTTAATTTATTGTTACACATTACTGTATATTATTGCATTGATATTGACTCACATAGAGTCGCACTTAGCACTTTATTCAATTGCACAAACTTATATTGTAGTACACACATTAAGAGATAGTGGGAGAGGCAGCGCTGACTTTTTTACTTTTTTCACTCTACCAAAATTGCTATGGATTAATTGCCAAGAATAGCGCTAAACAGATGGAACTAATGGCTATCTATTGAGTTAGCTACACAAGTAGCATGCAGTAGCTTGTAGTGGTGATCAATCATATAGAATTTGCCTGAAATATTCACCCAGGCCTAGCAAATTAAAAAGGCCAAAAATAATAATGATAATGTTCCTGGAGGGTAACAGATGCTGCCCAAGGCGGCCATTTTTGCCGATCCCCCCTTCGGTTGCATGGCCTCAATGGTACCCTCCACTGTGCCTTTATGAGTGCCACCAGATGCTGCTGTCTTTATTGGCCTCATGTCTATTGGAGTAGGCGCTACATTACATTTTTTAGTATCTAGCTATATGTGGGGACACACTATCAATGTAAGCCTCCACTCTTTATACCACTGTAGCTCCTTCAGATCACACCCCCTTGTCAGTCCTAACAGAAGTGGTAGCGCTTAGGAACTCTAACTCATTGTTATATGGACTGCGCCAATGCTTTAAGTGGGCCGGTATGCACTGGTACTCAGTACCGCCACTTCCAAATATTGCTCTTGAGCATACCACCACCGCTCCATGCGCCTTAGCGTACCAGTACGCTCATTTTGGACATCTGCACCCTCAATTGCCCTTCCCCAAGAATATTTCCCACTCCAGAGCCAGACCAGTCACCACCAGTGAGTCCCCCTGCTCAGGAGTCCCAGCCCAGGCCAGGGGGGGTGCTCTGTGGGGACCCTGATGTGGGGGTGGCGATAAAATTTATAGGCTATAATAGAGTACCGGCACTTCTTTTGGGCCTCTTAAAGCACTGGACTGCGCAGAACTGTTGAAAATCTCACACCCAGAAAAACCACAGAGAAGATGTCAGCCCTAGCAAGGGAGTTCACACATGGCTTGAGTGAAGTTGAGTATAGGCCGCTTTAACAAACAACCAAAAATCCTAGTGGTTGATCGCTATTGATTTTAGTAGGAGTAGGAGAAAATATTAAGAAATAGCTATAGACTGAAAGGGAGCTGGTCATAAAACATGTAGGCTCTCACTCTTGAACTTTCCTGGTTGAGCTGGCTGGTTGTCATTTTGATCCACCTGCTTCATTACTTTGAGTCACTATAACACTGTCTTGCTATCTTTATGGAAAAAAAAAACAAAAAAATAGCTTAAATGAGCCTTCATAACTCTCTTAAAGCTCACTGCATTGTTAAAAAATGTCCAAAACCAATTTAATTATGCCTTTCCTATTGACTCCAATGCATTTCCCAAAATGGCAAAATTGATGACTCTAACCCAAACAAATTCACAATAACTAAAGAACTAGGTGCACGGCACTACAAAGACAAGGGGTACCTGAGGGTCCAACTTTGATCCTGTATTTACCCCACATTGTACATGAAATCAAGCCTGTTTTTTTTTGGCTTATGTTTTTTCTTTTGTGTGTGGCGGTTCCAATTCATACTATCATTTAGGCATGGGGGCCTTTAGCTACACTTGTGATAAAGTTTGGTTTCACATTGGACATATTTGTAAACTAAAGGGCAACTCCCCACAAAAAAACATATTTCATTTGTAGATGAAGCCTGGTGAGATGAGCCACTTGCTACCTTCCTTGTATTTCTTGGGGACTTCATCAATGAGATTACCACTGTTTTAATTCTTAAGCCCCGTATTCACGCACAGATTGTTGGCCGACCGATTGGCCGTCTTTTGTCCAGTGTTGTTTGTTGGTTGAAATGTGCTCTAGACTTGCACTGGACTTTTGTTGGCCAACAAAAACCAACTTCAGAAGTGATGTCATGTGATGGTTAACTTTCCGTGTGTTTTTTCTTCTCTGAGCATGCCCAGTCTTGCTCATCTGATTTTTGTCTGCCGAAATCTGTACTGACTGACGAACAATCGGCCGTTCTGTTGTTGGCCAACAAAAATTTTATAGCCTGCACACCAGATTTTTTTCGGCCGAAAATTCGCAGTTGGTTGTCGGAAGCATCATACTAACAAGCCTACAATTGGCTGATCGGACGTTGGCCGACAATTTACGGCCAACAATCTGTGCGTGTGTACGAGGCTTAAGTTCTGATCCCATCAATTTCAGTGTCTTAACACTTTTCATATATTTGATTGATGTTCTAATCCTTACTCTGCTCTTCTAAATAAAATAAAATGTATTCAAAATCCAGTAATAGAAGGGGATCCCTTTAAATCCAATGGCAGATTTGTTCACCTAGGAAAGCAACTGCAGAGATCTTCCCACTGAGGTCCCTGGAAACAGTTATGTAATGCAACTCTTCACCAAAAACCTAAATGGGTGGCTTGACCCTTTAAGTACTTTTTTAAACAAACAACTCTGTTATATACTCCCTAAATGATTTTATAAACTGGCCTAGGAGAATGCCTATATTTTTGAATGTGTGAATGAATTTGGGATTGCACATGGTCTGATGAAGGACAGACTCCCTGATAGTTTTTCAATGAGGAGGTCTCCCAGGGTTAATGACCTGACATCATGATTAAAGCTGACCATTTGTAATGTGTCTGGTCCATGGGGTAGAGTCCTGAAAAGGTTAATGTTCTAAAAGAAGAGGCCTTTTTATCCTGCACCTGCCCCTCTTCTAGGCAGAGAAAGGGGGCGACGGGGCCTGGGGAGAGTAACAAAAGGGTGGAAGATACACTATGAGAGGTCTAATAGTATGATCACAAGGAAGACACTGACGGAGATAAAGAATCCCTCATCTACATTGACAGATTAAGTTGGAAAATGTACAGGGAGCCAACAGAGGTTAGTAATGAAGAAAATAAAAGGAATGATGTAACTCTTCAACCACAAATGTAGGGTTAAAGCTTTTCTACAATATGTTCGCTTTCTCTGCCAGGGGACCAGGGACATTCGTTTAATTTCACAGACATCCCGAATGATGCCCTACCCAAATGCTCTACTCACATTAACCCTCTTTGTACCCTAACACTAATCTCAACATTAACCCTCCCTGTAACCTCTGTAACACTAACACCAACACTACCCCCTGTGTAACACTATTCCGTACACTAATCTACCCTGTAACCTATGTAACATTAACACTAATCCTTCCTGTAAAAGTAATCCCTACACTAAACTCTCTGTAACCTTCACACTAATCCAACCTGTAACTCTAATGCTAAAATACCCTGTAATACTAACACTAATCCTCTCTGTAACCCTAACACTATACCTCTATTTAACCCTAACACTAATCCTAACACTGATCTACCCTGCAACCCTCACTTAAACTCTTTCCTGTAATGCTAACACTGATCCTCACTGTAACCCCAACACTAATCCTGCATGTAACACTAATAATACCTGTAACCCAACAATAATCCTCCATGTAACACCAATCGCCACACTAAAGGGCCATACACACTATAAGATTTTCTGAAGACTTTTTCCTTCAGATTTACCTTTTCTATGTAGTACAAGAGCCTGCCAGATTGCATACAAATTGAAATAGTTTAGGTTTGACCTCATATTATATGGTTTTGGTAAATCTAAAGGAAAAAGTCTTCAGAAAATCTTATAGTGCGTATGGTCCATTACCCTCCCTGCAACCGTAACCTTCCTGTAACCCTCACACTAATCCTCTCTGTAACCCTAACACTAAACCTTCATTGAACCCTCCAGCTTATCCTCACTGTAACCCTAATATTAATCCACCCTGTAGCCCTCATATTAGCCCTTCATTTAATCCTAACACCAATCTTTTCCTATAATGCACACATCAACCCTCCCCATAACCATAATCCTCTATTGGCACATTTCCACTGCATGGAACCGAACGGTTCGGCTCGCTTTTGCGCTTTTCCCCTGCATGGTACCGCATGGTACGGTGTTGGAACGGTTGGGTATGGGACGGCGGCGCTTTACCACTACATGGAACCGAACGATTCGGCTCGCTTTTGCTCTTTTCCACTGCATGGTACCGCATGGTACGATGTTGGAACGGTTCGGTACGGTACGGCGGCGCTTTTCCACTACATGGAACCGAACGGTGCGGCTCGCTTAAATAGTACCACCTCAGTTGTGGTTCCAAGAGGGCCGTACCAATACCATATCCCACAATCCTTTGCATGCAGCCTTGACTGATTGTCACTACTAGCCACTGATTGGTCAGAGAATCGTTGTTATCCCACCCACTTTACTTTTGTGGAAAAGCAAACCGTACCAAACCGTACCGAACCGTTCCAACACCGTACCATGCGCTACCATGCAGTGGAAAACCAAACAGAGCCAAGCAGGGCCAAGCAGGACCGAGTGGAGCCGAGCCGGTACTTGCAGTGGAAAAGTGCCATATGTAACACCAATTCTTCCCAAAACACTAACCCTAACCTTCTCTGTAACCCTAACAGTGGACACCGATGTGACAGGAAGTGCAGAGAAATCTTCCCAGCCGAGACAATAGCAAAAATCCTAACCTATCCACATTCTATCCAAAACCAAACAAAAGTGTTGTCTGGTGTTTTATTGTAAAGCTATGCTATGGCTGATGAAGCTACTGTAGGTGATACAGTGTAAGAACAAAAAATGAATTTGGATATGTTTTCCATTTATGCAATAGTTGCTAAACACTCAAAGGAAGGTGTTCTGGCATCACCAGCATGTGCGTTCCATCCTTACTAGCAGATGTGTTCCAGCATCACCATCAGAGGTGTTCCAGAATCACTAGCAGGTGTGTTCCAACATCACTAACAGAGGTGTTCCAGGATCACTAGCAGATGTGTTCCAACATCACTAGCAGAGGTTTTCCAGCATCACCAGCAGATGTGATCCAGGATCGCCATCAATTGTTTTCCAGGATCACCATCTGGTGTCTTCCTAGTTCACCATAGATGTATTTCACGATCACCAGCCGGTATCTTTTAGGATCATTAGGAGATTTGTTCTAACATCACTAACAGAGGTGTTCCAGGATTACTAGCAGATGTGTTCCAACATCACTAGCAGAGGTGTTCCAGCATCAACAGCTGATGTGATCCTGGATCACCATCAGGTGTGTTCCAGAATAACCATCAGGCATGGTCCAAGATTACCATCAGGTGTCTTCTAGGATAACCATAGATGTGTTCCAGGATCACCAGCAGTTGTCTTCTAGGATCCCCATCAGGTGTGTTCCAGCATCACCAGCTAATGTGTTTCAGAATCACCAGCAGATGTGATCCAGAATCACCAGCAGGTGTGTTCCAGGATAACACTAAGGTGTCTTCTAGCATCACCAGAAGGTCTTCAGATAACTGTCAATAGACAATAAGGCTGACTAGAACTTTACAGCAGTGTTTGAGTGTAAAGTGGAAATAATGTCTGTGGACATCTTAAAAAAGAGATGAACTGAGAAAAATACAGAGACTGCAATTGCTGGTCTTTTGCTGAAAGTGCTAGATACTGTACCTTGCTGTCTCTGACTTCAATACTGTCAGTTGATGATCAAAGCAGGCACCTGGTAAAGTCAGAGGAAACTCCAGATCTGGGTACTTGTTCTGGTTCAGTGATCCAAAAAGCATTGAGGCCAGGTAACTAACATGCGTTAAGGCGCTGTAGTCTATGTATCTTGTCAGTACAGGTTTCTTTTAAGTTTGCACATAAATATGCTTATTATCATGGTAAATAATGGGACCTATTAAAGAAAATGAAGGCTATGAAAGAAATTACATAACAACCAGTCGGATGCTAGCTGCTATTACACAATGTAAGGGATGCAGGGGATATTGGGTTACTAAAGACGCAGCAACCCTTTACACAATTCACTGTCCTCATATTTAATTAATGTTTTGCTGTATTTAATGAGACTGTAAAAGGGTGCCTATGGCAGGATTGATGTTTAGTAACCCTAAATCTCAGATGAACCTTCTTCAAGGCTCTCATAAGAAATGCTGCCCTCTACAGGCAATAAACGGAAAACTGTTCATCACCAGTCCGGGACCCGGCCTGCTCCTGGAGGGAGGGGGAGCTGCTTCATCACAGGGGCAAAAAGGAGAAATGTTCCAGGCTGACAGGGCCAGGACACACTATGAGGCCTATTTAATAAGCTCTGTGATCTGTTTTCTGACACAAATTCACTTTCTGTGACTACTTCTTTCATTGTGTTCATCACAGCATTTTTACGATCAATATCGATGTTCTGTGCTTTCAATTTGCTGCTCTTTGATGGCCCCATCATTCTTCATCTTTTCAGCATTTTTGCTGTTTTTTTTTTTAATTTTGGATAGTGCTAGAAAACCTAAGAACCCCTGTCAGGTTTTTGCTGCTGTCTGTGCCCACAATGGGGAAATAACTAACTTCCTGTTCTGGGAATCACCTGAATCCCTATTTCTTTTTTTAATCACTTCTTGACCACCTGTCGCATTTATACTGTGCCCAACTGCGCAAGATTACATACCTGTATGTGATTTTGTGCACGAGATCTGGGGCGCTTGAGCTGTGATTGGACACAGCAGGAGCCAATCAGCGGGCCCGGCGGCCACGATGGCTCCTGGCACCCGCCGATCATTCCGAGGAGAGGTAGAACGGCGGTCTGACTATGTAAACAAGGCAGATCACTGTTCTGTCACAGAGGAAAAGGGAGATCTTGTGTTTCTGCTAAGCAGAAACATGGATCTCTATTTTCCTCTAGTGCATCCATTCCCCCCACAGTTAGAAAGCACTCCCTAGGAGCACACTTAACCCTTTGATCGCCTCTGATGTAAACCCCTTCCCTGCCAGTGTCATTTATACAGTGACAGAGCATTTTTTTTTTTTTTTAGCACTGATCACTGTATTGGTGTCACTGGTCCCCAAAAAGTGTCACTCATGTTGGCCATACACACAGAATTTTGGCTGTTTGCAGACTGAACGATTATTCGTCGGTCGAAAGCGAATTGGCCACTAACTGACAGAATAAACTCTTTTACATTATCGTTTTCATGATCATAACTGATATTTCAAAGACATGCGCAATACGAGTCAGAATATTATTTTCGTTTCAATTTTACCATACACGTATAAAACGATAAAAGTTTTCGCTATGGATCCATCTACATTAGCCGGGAACATGATCAAAATCGCTGGTAACGGCTGATTTTTGAACGATTTTTCCTAAAACTACCATTTTCGGCCGAAACTCTGTGCCTGTATGGCCAGCATTAGTCTCAGATTTGTCCATCCCAATGTCACAGTCCCACTAAAAACCGCTGATCGCCGCCATTATTAGTAAAAGCATTAAAAAATTAAATGTATCCCATAGTTTGTAGACGCTATAACTTTTGCACAAACTAATAAATATACGCTTTTTGGATTTTTTTTTTTACTAAAAACCTGTAACAGAATACATATTGGCCTAAATTGATGAAGAAATTTTATTTTTAACATTTTTTTATTGGATGTGTTATAGCGGAAAGTAAAAATATATATATATTTTTTTCAAAATTGTCGCTCTTTTTTTGTTTATAGCGCAAAAAATAAAAACCACAGGGGGGATCAAATACCACCAAAAGAAAGCTCTGTTTGTAGGAAAAAAGGACATCGATTTTATTTGAGTACAGTACCACAACAATCGGGCAATTGTCAGTTAAAGCAAAGCAATGCCGTATTGCAAAAAATGGCCTGGTCATGAAGGGGGTAAAACCTATTATATATTATATTATCTATCTATCTATCTATCTATCTATCTATCTATCTATCTATCTATCTATCTATCTATCTATCTATCTATCTATCTATCTATCTATCTATCTATCCATTATCTATCTATCTATCTATCTATCTATCTATCTATCTATCTATCTATCTATCTATCTATCTATCCATTATCTATCTATCTATCTATCTATCTATCTATCTATCTATCCATTATCTATCTATCTATCTATCTATCTATCTATCTATCTATCTATCTATCTATCTATCCATTATCTATCTATCTATCTATCTATCTATCTATCTATCTATCTATCTATCTATTATCTATCTATCTATCTATCTATCTATCTATCTATCTATCTATCTATCTATCTATCTATCTATCTATCTATCCATTATCTATCTATCTATCTATCTATCTATCTATCTATCTATCTATCTATCTATCTATCTATTATCTATCTATCTATCTATCTATCCATTATCTATCTATCTATCTATCTATCTATCTATCTATCTATCTATCTATCTATCTATCTATCTATCTATCTATCTATCCATTATCTATCTATCTATCTATCTATCTATCTATCTATCTATCTATCTATCTATCTATCTATCTATCTATCTATCCATTATCTATCTATCTATCTATCTATCTATCTATCTATCTATCTATCTATCTATCTATCTATCTATCTATCTATCCATTATCTATCTATCTATCTATCTATCTATCTATCTATCTATCTATCTATCTATCTATCTATCTATCTATCTATCTATCTATCTATCTATCTATCTATCTATCTATCTATCTTTCTATTTTAATTATCCCCCCTGTTGTTTTCTGAGTAGTCGACATTAAAAAGATGGAAGTTTTAATGAATGAAAACTTAGCCTGCCTTGTAACACCCGCTGCTCCAGACTGACAGTCACCCATCAAGGCATTTTTATATGTGCATAATCCCTCCCAAGAGCCAAACTACTGCCTGCATCAGAGAAGTACGGAGGCAGGGTGCTGTGATTTGTTTCAGGAAGCTATGTATAGCACCTTCCCACCAGCCATGATTTAAATGCATTGCATAGAGAAGCACGGAGACCCAGTGACGATGTCACTATCACTAAGCCTAAAAGCACATAATAAAACAGAGAGGTTTTATTTAATAGTTTAATTAGCATGTTGATGAAGCAGGGGAAGGGGGAACCAGGGAATCTAAATTTAGATGTAGTGGCTGCATTAGGTTTTTTTCCCCTCTGTTTTTACCTGGTGATCTGGCCAGTAACACACCTCCTGTATTAGAATGCCCCCACGCTGGATGGAGGAGCCACAGAGACACCTTTGGACAGCAGCATTGGGAGGGGAGAGTTAGATGTACTAACACATTAAGATACCAAACTCCAGCTCACACTTTATAGGTAGTTACAGACGTTTTTTTTCTTTCTTTTGGGATAAAGGTGATACTGATCTTTGTAAGCATCCCTGTCAGTGGTAAATGGTTTGTCTCATCCCTGTAAATGCCACAAGAGAGTTTGGTTGAAAACAACAGACTTACTGGCTGGATCACTAGTTGAAAATACAAGAAAGAAGGCCTAAAAAAGAAAACCAATGCAGCCATCACATCTAAGAATTGGTAGGCTGTAATATAATAAATGCTTGCTTTGGGGTTTATTACTGCTTTAAATGTCAGTTTTAATCTGCAGTGACTGGGAATGGAGGGCCTGTAGACCAGCGTATGTCTTCTAAATGGAAAGAAGAGTTTTATGATAGATAATGTACAAAGGATATTCCAATAGTTTATAGTTTTTATACCTGGAAATACACTTTCTATAGATATATCTCTACAGATTGTCTTCATTTTTAAGCAGGGCCACTGACAGGGGGGGCTATCAGTCCTTCTGTAGGGGGCCCGGGCACGCAGGGGGGGCCCCAACAGCATTGAAATTGAGTGCGGTCGGGCAGAGGGGCAACTACAGAAGGAAGCTCTGTGCAGCTCCCTGCAGCAGCTGAAAGCCAGTTTCTCCCACTCCTGCCAG
>NC_138776.1:78030386-78034660 GCF_965119305.1 Pelophylax lessonae | reverse complement strand
AGGCAGTAAAGTACAGGACAGGCAGGACAGGCAGACAAGCAAGGGACAGGCAGACCAAATACAGGAGGGGCAGACAAGTACAAGACAGGCAAATTAGTGCAGGAAAGGCAGACAAGTACAAGACAGGCAGACCAGTGCAAGACAGACAGACACACACAGAACAGACATACAAGCACAGGACAGGCAGACAAGCACAAGACAGTAAGACCAACGCAAGACAGGCAGACACAGAACAGGCAGACCAGTGCAGGACAAGAAGACAAGCACAGGACAGGCAGACAAGCACAGAACAGGCAGACCAGTGCAGGACAAGCAGACAAGCACAGGACAGTAAGACCAGCCCAAGACAGGCAGACACAGAACAGGCATACAAGCACAGAACAGGCAGACCAGAACAGGACAGGCAGACCAGTGCAAGACAGGAAGACAAGCACAGAACAGGCAGACCAGTGCAGGACAGGCAGACCAGTGCAGGACAGGCAGACAAGCACAGAACAGGCAGACCAGTGCAAGACAGGCAGACAAGCACAAGACAGGCAGGCCAGTGCAGGACAGGCAGACAAGCACATGACAGGCAGACAAGCACAGGACAGGCAGACCAGGACAGGGCAAGCAGACCAGTACATGACAGGCAGACCAGTGCAGGACAGGCAGACCAGTACAGGACAGGCAGACCAGTGCAGGACAGGCAGACAAGCACAGGACAGGCAGACCAGTACAGGACAGGCAGACAAGCACAAGACAGGCAGACCAGTACAGGACAGGCAGACCAGTGCAGGACAGGCAGACCAGTGCAGGACAGTCAGACAAGCACAGAACAGGCAGGACAGGCAGACCAGTGCAGGACAGGCAGACAAGCACAGGACAGGCAGACCAGTGCAGGACTGGCAGACCAGTGCAGGACAGTCAGACAAGCACAGAACAGGCAGGACAGGCAGACCAGTGCAGGACAGGCAGACAAGCACAGGACAGGCAGACCAGAACAGGGCAAGCAGACCAGTAATGCAAGAGCAGGACAGATCTTATTTTTCATAGACCAGATTCACTTTTAGACCTTGAGTTAAGTGGTCTGCTAAAGACCAGTTCTGTATCACATCTACTGGAGTGTGATAACTGCTGTACATTATCTATTTTAATCATCCTGTACTGCACCTCACTGGACATTTATTTAACCTAAATGCACATTCATTGAAATAGCGAGGTCTAATGGGAAGAGACTGAAAAAGAGAATGCACTTTAAAAAATCCGAAATGTTATCCTGGTTACAAGAGCTGAGCTCCCTGACTCTGCGTTAGAACGCGTTCCAGCTGATCTGAGGGCGTTTACGCAGCGTTTCTTTTTGGTGCATGAAAACGATTATTATAAATGAGATTCATTATGTAGCAAAAGCGAAGTCATCAGCAAGTTTATTAATTGCTTAACTGCAGCGAGTTTATGAGTGTGAGATTGTCTCGTTTGATTTTATTTAGGTGATAAATTGGTGACGCGGGGTGGGTAGGCTGATGATGACAGTGTGGATCGTTCTTCATTTCCCTCCTCTACAGAAGGATGAGCCGCATGGAGGATGTACAGAAAAGTCCCAACTTCTCCAACAATCAGCGATGTGACGTTTGTTTAGTGGCGCTTTCCTAAAGCCAATATCCTTTTTTGGGGGGGGTTAATAGCCCTATCCTCATTTGCTGCTTAATTGGACTATATAAAGCCAATAAGAAGCGAGTTGTAGCAGAGTGAGGGAGTTAGAGTGGCCTGCTGAGTCCATCCCTGCTGAGTCCATCCCTGGTCCCTCCTCTGTTCCTCCACCTCCTGCTCCTTTCCCCTCTCCCCTCTACTCCTCCTCCTCTCTCCTGTTCCCAGTTGCTGTCATCCTCCTCCTCACTCAGTTCTCTGACTCTGACTTCCCGGATGGCTGTGTAAGTTGGTCACCTCAACCTGATGTTTCCTGGCCTTCCCCATGTGGCTTTTGGTCCCTTAGCCTGAATCACCTTCCTTATCCCTAACGCCTCTCCTAGCTCTGGATTTGGGGGTATCCCCTGGAAAACATAACTCGCCCAGCTTCTTTTTTTTTTTTTTTTTTTTTGGTTGATGGTTTCAGCTACTGTCAGCCATGCCTGAAACTGGACAAGAAAGCAGCACCACCCCAGCCAAGGAGTCCCCCTTCTCCATCAAGAGCCTCCTGACCTGTGAGTCCTCCAGAGCAGCCAGGCCACCAAAGGCTCTCTTCACCCCAATCAAGGGGACCTTGGATGGAGCAGCTTTTGCCCTGTCACCATTGACTGACCTGTCCTTCCCTCGGCTGGAGATACCAACCCAGAGGTTCGCCTTACCTGCACATTACCTGGAGAGATCCCCAGCTTGGTGGTACTCCTACACCTTGACCCATGGAGGACACACACCCCGGACAGAAGGTAGGAACTCCCAATGGACCACTGTGAAGTTTGGTGAAGGGTTTATTTAGACACCTAACTTTATAACTTCTGAACATGCATCTGACGCTACTATTAACTTCCTGGGACTTATAGTTCCACAAAACAAAATTAAAAAAAAAAAACTAGGTGACAATGTAGCAACATTTAATTTTTTGGTGCGAAATTGTAACCAAAGATCAAAGGGTGCATGCATGCAAATAAATTGTTTTATGATGTTTTAACACATGGCAGGTGGGGAAGCTGAATTTGTAATTTGTAATATCTTTTTTTTCTTTTTTTTTTTTTACTGTAGAAAAGACACTTCAATTAGCAGTGACAGCGATGAATAGACAGGCTAATGTACTAATGGACAGGTGTATTAATAGGGAGCAGAGAGCTTTTTGTCGGAATAGTTTGATGGATGAAAAGAGAGATAATTAGGTAAATAGGGATCGGAAATAGAGCGATTTTGTGCATAGGAAGATCAGCTTAAATTACCTTTTTTTTTTCTTTTTTCTTTTTTTTTTTAGCCAATCTCAAATTTGGTACAGATCTAAAAATCATTCAAGAGTGCAAAAAACTCAATAACTACCTGTAATGTTGTACATCAAATTATCTTTTACCAAAAATAATGAATACCCAAATGCCTACCTTTAACGTACTTTAAATTATCGTTTACCAAAAATAATGAATACCCAAATGCCTGCCTTTGACGTTGTACTTCAAATTATCTTTTACCAAATATAAATAAGGACTTGGCACAAAATGTACCCAATTGCCACTTTTTCTATTCTGGTTTTTATTTGAGCTCCTGGCCAGTATACAAAGCAGGGTGATCTGGTGTATGTAAATGTCCAGCTAGTTTGGGTAATTGGAGCTTTTTTTTGTCATTGAATGTAATGATGACAGTGATCATGTTATTGTGACAGTGACTGATGACTTGTTGTTGCTTGTCCTCCTTAGTTCCTGAGAAGAGCCTTCTGCTGGGCCCCTCTTCCCCAGTCTCTGGGGGTGAAAGAGACTCTCCAGAGCCCCTCCACAGCCTCAAGCAGGACCTGGATCCCAAAGACAGGGACTCCAAGAGCCCAGAGGAGATCATCCTAGAGGAGAGCGAACCTGAGGAGTCCAAGAAGGATGAGAGTGGTGAGGACTGGAAGAAGTTGGACGACTCCTCAGACAAAAAGCCCTGCAGGAAGAAGAAGACCCGGACGGTGTTCTCCAGGAGCCAAGTCTTCCAGCTGGAGTCCACCTTTGACATGAAGAGGTACCTGAGCAGCTCCGAGAGGGCGGGACTAGCGGCCTCTCTACACCTAACTGAGACCCAAGTGAAGATCTGGTTCCAGAACCGCAGGAACAAGTGGAAAAGGCAGCTGGCAGCAGAACTGGAGGCTGCCAACCTGAGCCACGCCGCTGCCCAGAGAATCGTCAGGGTGCCCATCTTGTACCATGAGAACTCCTCTAGCACAGAGAGTGCCAGCTCTGGGGCCAACGTGCCAGTCAGCCAGCCCCTACTGACATTTCCCCATCCTGTTTATTACTCTCACCCTGTAGTCACTTCAGTGCCCTTACTTAGACCAGTGTGAGGATTGGAGGACTTCTTTAAGCACCAAGGTTAGGGATGGACTCGTTTAAGGAGAAGCCACCTTGGTTGGGTGGAAAGGACAATCCACCAGACACCTAAAGCTGCAGGACTTGAAGAGAACTGGGCCCCTAGGGGCCACGCCAGAGCAGTGGTAAAAAAAAGAGGACTTCACAATACAGGTCTAAACTCACAGCTTCTAAGTGAACAAAGCGCGCAGGTATTTGTCACTCCCCGTATTATTTTTAATTTTTCTACAAAAAAAAAAAAGGCAAATGTTAAATATATTT
>NC_138776.1:77980386-78025386 GCF_965119305.1 Pelophylax lessonae | reverse complement strand
CAGAATTATATTTCTGGAGGAGCAATGTGCTGGGATATAATAGAATTTTATTTATGGAGGAGCAATATGTTGGCATAAAGAATCTAATATATAGAGTAGCAATGTTTTTGGGATGCAGAATTCTATTTATGGAGGAGCAATGTGTAAAGATATAATAGAACCTAATTTATGGAGGAGTACTGTGTTGGGATATAGAATCTTACAGAAACAATATGTTGGCATATAGAATCTAATATATGGAGGAACAATGTTTTTGGGATGCAGAATTCTATTTATGGAGGAGCAATGTGCTGGGACATAATAGAATCTTATTTATAGAGGAGCAATGCGTTGTGATATAATAGAATCTTATTTATGGAAGAGCAATGTGTTGGCATAAAGAATCTAATATATGGAGTGGCAATGTTTTTAGGATGCAGAATTCTATTTATGGAGGAGCAATGTGTTGGAAAATAAAGTCTCATTTATGGAAGAGCAATGTATTTTGGATGCAGAATTCCATTTATAGAGAAGCAATGCTGGGACATAGAATCCAATTATAGGAGGAGCAATGATTTGGGATGCAGGCTTTGGCATGGGATTCTGTTCTATTCTGACTGCATTATGCTGTACGTTAAAACCTTTTCTATATTAATAACCCTGCAATTAGGTGGTGGAGTGTCATGATTAAATGTGTGCGTCGTGCTTTTAATGCAATAGTGCAGATTGGAAGGTAGTCAGGGATGATGACGGATATTCATGATACAAAGTCTAAAAAAAGATTTTTTGTATTATTTCCAGATAAAAGGCTCAAGTCAGGAGCCCACATTATACCACCTGTGAAATTTCAGAGGTAAATACCCAGCCCCCTGAATAAGCAAATTAAACTATTAAAGGGGACAAAGGGGAGCAGAAAATGAAGATCTTTGTGTCCTGAGCGCAGAGCCACAAGTGCGTTCCTGTTTATTATAATGACAGCTGCCTTCTAGAGAAATGCAATTACAGGGCTGGGATAAGGACTCTTTTCCCTCGTCCCTTGCTTGGATCTGGGAAAGGGGGGGGGGGTGGAGGGGGCTGCCCCCCCCCTCCAATGCAACCCTCTCCAGATTTTGGTCAGACTGGCATAGCGAAATCAGAAGGTGGCACAAGGTCTAAGCTGTATGTCTGGCACATATAACTATACTTAATGTTCTAATAGTGCCCACCTCACTTATTGAGTTAAGCAGTCAAGGTGGGTGGTATGTGCCATCCTTACCAGCTTCCCTAGGATTGTATCTGCCAGCCATTCATCTGCGTCATGGAGTGGTACAATTGCCTCTTGGCACAGAGATTGTCAGATGGTGATTGGATGGCACAGATCCTAAATAAAGTCCAAGGTGAAAGGTCAAAATGCTATAAGATGATAAGGGCAAGAGAGTAAAGGCTACTAAATATAGGGGGGGGGGGGGGGGGTTGAGGGATTGATTAAAAAGTGCAAGGAGGTGCAATGGTGCAATGGTGCCAGGTACCAGCAGCTGAGTGTGTCAGGAAAAGCCAGGAAGAGTAGAATAGGGAGGTATCTTTATTCTGGAAGGCAGATCACCATGGTCAGTTGAATAATGACGACCCTGGTACAGAGATGGCATCCCTGGCACAATGCAGGGCGCATTTCTTATTGGGCGCCCATTGCAGCCGCCTTCACCCTCCATTGTTGCGCGCCTGGCTTTCCCACTCTTTGATCAGGGCAATCTAGTAAACCTGTCCTGCTTCCCCTCCCAATCTCTTAAATCCTCGGCCACTTGTGATGATTCCTGAGGTTGGCTTCTCAATCTGTGCGTTTGTTTCCAATTAAAGAGATGGAGCCAGGGCCCGTGTCCAGTGTTTTGAATCAAGCTGAGCAGATCTCGCTTTGCCTGTTTGTATTAACAACACACATGTATTTCTTTTATTTGATAGTAAATACTCCGCGTCTTTGTATAGCAAACATTGGCAGAAATATATAAACTTCCAGACCAGCACGGTGTGCTCTGCACTCAGCCAGGAGACCGCATGCTGCTGCCAACAGGCTGCTTAACCAAACCTCAGCCAACCTCACCCGCCTGCACTGCTTGGATTCATCCTCATCTGGACAGGTCAGTGACAGTATGGGCCATACCAACCGGGGATAGGGGGGATTTAACCCTCTCTTTGCTGAAGCTCTCATAAGTGCCACCGGGGTGGCCAGGCTTGGTACTCCAGCAGATGCCAGTTATGGATTATTCTCTGCAGGAGAACTAACAGATGATAATGGTCACATCAGATTTTTGGGGATGCTTTGTACTTTTTGTGAGATCCTCTTATATATTATATATTATAAGTAAGCTGCTATTTGGGCTATTTGGGGGATAGGTATAGCCTACAGAGGGTCTTTTATACCTAACAGGGGGTTACCTCTAATATAGATGTTACATTTTAAAGAGAATAGAGCAGCATGTATTTTCTCTTCTTCTGTCTCTCCTATCTGAGCTTCCAGCAATCCCAAAAAGATCGACCCCCCACATTGAATCAATAAAAATAGTCACTCATAAGCTAATCTGTATATTATTTTATTATAGTTGTATATATGCCTATATTCTTAATTACAGATAATTAAAGGTTATGTATGATATGATTGTTCCTTTTTTCCTCCTTATAGGGCTCATCAGAGCAGGTTTCTTTTTTTTCTGGGGGGAGGAGGGGGGTTACTATTTGTTAAAGAGAAATCCCAAACATGTAATTCATCTGCAGTATATATATATATATATATATATATATATATATATATATACAACTAATACAGCTAATTAAAGGGTGTTTATGCTAAAGCTGTTTCTCCTTTGTTCGGACTCATCAGAACATGAATTTGTAAAGAGAAACCCCACACATATAATTCCTCTGCAATACTTATGTATTTATTTAAACACATGTTTAATTAAAGCTAAAGCATATGTATGCTGAGGCTGTCTCTCCTTTGTTAGGGCTCATCAGGGAAGGACTTGTTAAGAGGAGAACCTCTGCAGTCTACACATATAACTCCTCTGCAATATATATATATATATAGATATGCATATCTATATATATCTATATCTATATCTATATCTATATCTATATCTATATCTATATATATATATATATATATAGATATATATATCTATATATATATATATATAAATCGCAGCTAAATAAAGGGTGTGTATGCTACCTTTTCTCCTCGGTTATTGCTCATCAGAGCAGAATTTGTAAAGGGAAACCCCACAGTTACTATTTCTATCTACTATTTATAGGGAACCCATTTAACCCACACAAGATGTTCAGTTTATATATAAAAAAGAAGGGGTTAATTTCACTTAATTCTGTTGTCTTAACAGACAATGCTCTGATCTTGCATTGGCAGGTGTCCCCCTGTTATGAGGATGGCAATGATGAGACAGGGGACAGACATGACCCTCTCAGCAGCTTTGCATATGCTAAACCTGCCCCATCATTATCATCATCATCATCATCCCCATCCAGCCGACTATGAAGTCGGAGTGCAGCAGCAAATAATCACTTTAGTCTATCGACTGGGAAAGAGTGTGCGAAGCCAATGAGCAGCCCATTAAGAAACATTAACAGATTGCTGCAGCATAATGCTCCGGTCCATATTGATCGTCAAATGTCTGTAAAATATTGTTTCAAATGAATTGTTCCATGCTATGCTGTCACTTATAGTGACCTTGGTTTGTTCTCCAGCAGCCAAATGAGCCTTTCATGGCGGTTATTAGATTAACAAGTTTTAACAAACAGCACTGCAGGCTAGGAGGCTGTGTGAATCAGGGTCACCATTCAGGAACAGGGGCCCTATTTAGCTGTGTTATGTTTTCAGGATTTGCACAATCACCCCCTCCCCTTCTAAACAGCACTTTGTTAAATGTCCCCTGTATTATTATGCGCCCCCCACCTCCAGTATCTCATCCTATGTGACCTTCCCATCAAGCAGCAAATGTTTCAATTGCAGGGTAAAGTATGCCACTTTGGGATGGGGAGGGGGTAGCTTAGAGCACCTGCACTGAACACACCATAAAATACTATTTCAGTAAAAGGTCAGTCCACCAAACTTCATATTACAGTTGTGGGTAGAGACTGATGGGCTATGTCACCCCTGGGTTCTTCATATGTCTTGGGGGTCACCATTCCAGATTATGAGGCTGTTTCTGCCCATACCGAAAAATGATGCTAAACTCTGGTTTTAAGAAAAATCCTAAAAAGTACCTATTATTGATCTGCCTCCTCTATATTCCCAATTTCCTTTTTATTTTGCTGTTGTGATCCAACCTCTTGTAAGAGGGTCGCTATGTTGGTTCTAAATTGTTCCACTGTTTTTAAGAATCTAGCCACCCTCTATTGTGCTGGTGAGATAACCACAACAAATGTATACTGCTCACTCCAAACAAAAGGAAGTGAGAGTAAAAAGAAGAGGTTTGGGAGCTCTCAGAGACATTACAAGGGGGAAGAAAAGCACAGTAAGAAACAATTTCATTCAAAATAGATTACAGGGTCATTAAGGTGTGGATTTGTATTTTTGGAGAAAAGAAGGATATTGTTAAGTGTCATGATTTACTAAATGTATATAGACTGTTCAGTTTCCAAAGTGAATATTAATATTATGAAATTAAGCTACTCAATGAAGCTTCTCTCATTCCCTCTCCCACTGATCACTGGTGTAACTGGGCTCGTCTCTCACTCCCTCTCCCACTGATCACTAACTGGGCCCATCTCTCACTCCCTCTCCCACTGATCACTGGTGTAACTGGGCTCGTCTCTCACTCCCTCTCCCACTGATCACTAACTGGGCCCATCTCTCACTCCCTCTCCCACTGATCACTGGTGTAACTGGGCCCTTCTCTCACTCCCTCTCCCACCGATCACCACTGTAACTGGGCCCTTCTCTCACTCCCTCTCCCACCGATCACCACTGTAACTGGGCCCTTCTCTCACTCCCTCTCCCACTGATCAGTGGTGTAACTGGGTCCTTCTCTCACTCCCTCTCCCACCGATCACCACTGTAACTGGGCCCTTCCCTCACTCCCTCTCCCACTGATCACCGGTGTAACTGGGCCCTTCTCTCACTCCCTCTCCCACCGATCACTGGTGTAACTGGGCCCTTCTTTCACTCCCTCTCCCAATGATCACCGCTGTAATTGGGCCCTTCTCTCACTCCCTCTCCCACTGATCACTGGTGTAATTGGGCCCATCTCTCATTCCCTCTCCCACTGGTCACCACTGTAACTAGGATCTTCCCTCACTCCCTCTCCCACTGACCCCTGGTGTAACTGGGCCCTTCTCTCATTTACTTTCCCACTGATCACTGGTGTAACTGGGCCCCTCTCTCACTCCCTCTCCCATTGATCACCGCTGTAACTGGGCCCTCCTCTCATTCCCTCTCCCACTGATCACTGGTGTAGCTAGGCCCTTCTCTCACTCCCTCTCCCACTGATCACTGGTGTAACTGGACCCTTCTCTTACTTCCTTTCCCACTGATCACTGGTGTAACTGGGCCCTTCTTTCACTCCCTCTCCCACTGATCACCGCTGTAACCGGGCCCTTCTCTCACTCCCTCTCCCACTGATCATTAGTGTAATCGGGCCCTTCTCTCACTCCCTCTCCCACTGATCAGTGGTGTAACTGGGCCCTTCTTTCACTCCCTTTCCCACTGATCACTGCTATAACTGGGCCCTTCTCTCACTCCCTCTCCCACTGATCACCACTGAAACTGGGCTCTTCCCTCACTCCCTCTCCCACTGATCACCGGTGTAACTGGACCCTTCTCTTACTCCCTTTCACACTGATCACAGGTGTGATAGGGCCCTTGGGTAGTTGACAGTTGTCTGGGAGGAGACATGTCACCTGAAATGCCCACATGAACTCACTGCAGCCATGCAGCATTCACTTGTATGGTAGTACTGCTGCTGAATGCAGCGCGGGGTATACATTATGCTGCAGCCCCAAAGCATCACGGCTGTGGTATGTGTACAACCCCATCGGGCGGCCATTGCTTAAAGGAGGTGGTCAATGGGGGTAGTAAAGCCACAGTTCAACTGACAATTTTTACTTCCCCCCCCCCGTGTGGTTGCCCATATGAACAAACATTTAATGAATTCAATTATAAATATCACTAGAATTAATTTTGCTGTAATTATTAGCAGGGGTTTCTCTAAGACCTGAAAGTTATTTCAAGGGTTCCTCATGTTAAAAAAACAACTTGAGAAATGCTGGGCTAAAGGAATAGAGCATGGTCACTTTGTAAAGTGAATGTTCACTTAGCTTAGTGAATGGGGCAAAGCTGTGTTCACTTCAATTATCCAATGGCGTGGAGATAGATAGAACAGGGCTCTATTCATTGCTACCAGCTAGTTAGTGTGCTATAGTGTGCTATTGTGATTCTATTGTGAGTGAAGAGTGTCAGTGTAGTGTGAATATAGTAATAACGCAGCATCAGTGTAGTGCATTCGTGCATTTTGACTGTAGTGTCAGTTTAGTGCGTCCATGCAGTTTCATTGCAGCATATTGAAGTGTGTCAGTGTAGTGTGTAAGGCCAGTTTTACTGCATTATATTGTAGTGCATCAGTGCACTTTTACTGCAGTAAATTGTAAAATGCCTGTGCAGTTTCACTGCAGTATATTGTGGTGTGTCAGCACAGTTTTACTGCAGTATATTTTAGTGCATTAGTGCAGTTTTACTGCAGTATATTATAGTGTATCAGTGCACTTTTACTGCAGTATATTATAGTGCGTCAATGCACTTTTACTACAGTATATTGTAGTGCTTCAGTGCAGTTTTACTGCAGTATATTGTAGTGCGTTAGTGCAGTTTTACTGCAGAATATTGTAGTGTGTCAGTGCAGTTTACTGCAGTATATTGTAGTGCATCAGTGCAGTTTTACTGCAGTATATTGTAGTGTGTCAGTGCACTTTTACTGCAGTATATTGTAGTGCGTCAGTGCAGTGTTACTGAAATATATTGTAGTGAGTCAGTGCACTTTTAGTGCAGTATATTGAAGTGCACCAGTGCATTTTTACTACAGTATATTGTGCTTTAGTGCAGTTTTTCTGCAGTAGATTGTAGTGCGTCAATACACTTTTACTGCAGTATATTGTAGTGCGTCAATACACTTTTATATTAAAAAAGAATAGCGCAACCATGCAAAAGAAATGACTATTAAATATGGAGACAATCCATAAATAAAAATGGGGGTTTAGTCCCACCATATGGCCATATCGTGCTCAAGCCCACCACTGCGTCAAAGTACCCCATTATCAGTGGGTCCTACACTATCCATACAAAAGAGGTGAATCCAGCCTCTCCATCCCTTGGAGACAACACTCCTTGCTGGGATGGATGTGCTAATGCACTACAAAGGACTCCTCCTGTATCTACTTGATGGTGGACTCTGATAGAGTACAGGTGTGTGTGGGGGGTGGGATGCTCAACCACAGAAGTCTGGTCAGACTGAATACATAATAAACAAGCAAAAAATTGGGGGAGCAAACCCTGAACATGTATATCTAAAGCCGGTGCAGCTATGGACCAAGCAACATGTATATTAAAAAAGAATAGCGCAACCATGCAAAAGAAATGACTATTAAATATGGAGACAATCCATAAATAAAAATGGGGGTTTAGTCCCACCATATGGCCATATGGTGCTCAAGCCCACCACTGCGTCAAAGTACCCCATTATCAGTGGGTCCTACACTATCCATAGAAAAGGGGTGAATCCAGCCTCTCCAACCCTTGGAGACAACACTCCTTGCTGGGATGGATGTGCTAATGCACTACAAAGGACTCCTCCTGTATCTACTTGATGGTGGACTCTGATAGAGTACAGGTGTGTGTGGGGGGTGGGATGCTCAACCACAGAAGTCTGGTCAGACTGAATACATAATAAACAAGCAAAAAATTGGGCGAGCAAACCCTGAACATGTATATCTAAAGCCGGTGCAGCTATGGATCAAGCAACATGTATATTAAAAAAGAATAGCGCAACCATGCAAAATAAATGACTATTAAATATGGAGACAATCCATAAATAAAAATGGGGGTTTAGTCCCACCATATGGCCATATCGTGCTCAAGCCCACCACTGCGTCAAAGTACCCCATTATCAGTGGGTCCTACACTATCCATAGAAAAGGAAATACACTTTTACTGCAGTATATTGTAGTGCGTCAGTGCAGTGTTACTGTAATATATTGTAGTGAGTCAGTGCGCTTTTTCTGCAGTATACTGAAGTGCGTCAGTGCACTTTTACTGCAGTATATTGTAGTACTTTAGTGCAGTTTTACTGCAGTATATTGTAGTGCATCAGTGCAGTTTTACTGCAGTATACTTTAGTGCATCAGTGCAGTTTTACTGCAGTATATTGTAGCGTGTCAGCCCACTTTTACTGCAGTATATTGTAGTGCGTCAGTGCAATTTTACTGAAGTATATTGTAGTGCGTCAGTGCACTTTTACTGCAGTATATTGTAGTGCATCAATTCACTTTTACTGCAGTATATTTTAGTGCGTCAGTGCAGTTTTACTTCAATATATTGCATTGCATCAGTGCACTTTTACTGCAGTATATTGTAGAATGCCTGTGTAGTTTCACGGAAGTACATTGAAATGTGTCAGTGTAGAGTGTCCATGCAGTTTTACTGCAGTATATTGAAGTGTGTCAGTGTAGTGTGTCAGGGAAGTTTTACTGCAGTATATTGAAGTGTGTCAGTGTAGTGTGTAAGGCCAGTTTTACTGCAGTATATGGTAGTGCATCAGTGCAGTTTTACTGCAGTATATCGCAGTGCATCAGTGCAGTTTTACTGCAGTATATTGTAGTGCACTTCTACTGCAGTATATTGTAGTTTGTCAATGCACTTTTACTGCAGTATATTGTAGTGCATCAGCACAGTTTTACTGCAGTATATTGTAGGACTTCAGTGCAATGTTACTGCATTATATTGTAGTGCACCAGTGAAATTTTACTGCAGTATATTGTAGTGCACTAGTGAGGTTTTACTGCAGAATATTGTAGTGCATCAGTGCAGTGTTAATGCAATATATTGTAGTGCGTCAGTGCACTTTTACTGCTGTATATTGTAGTGCGTCAATGCACTTTTACTGCAGTATATTGTAGTGCATCAGTGCAGTGTTACTTCAATATATTGTCAATGCACTTTTACTGAAATATATTGTAGTGCGTCAGTGCACTTTTATTGCAGTATGTTGTAGTGCATCAGTGCAATTTTACTGAAGTATATTTTAGTATGTCAGTGCACTTTTACTGCAGTATATTGTAGTGCATCAATTCACTTTTACTGCAGTATATTTTAGTGCGTCAGTGCAGTTTTACTTCAATATATTGTATTGCATCAGTGCACTTTTACTGCAGTATATTGTAGAATGCCTGTGTAGTTTCACGGAAGTACATTGAAGTGTGTCAGTGTAGAGTGTCCATGCAGTTTTACTGCAGTATATTGAAGTGTGTCAGTGTAGTGTGTCAGGGAAGTTTTACTGCAGTATATTGAAGTGTGTCAGTGTAGTGTGTAAGGCCAGTTTTACTGCAGTATATGGTAGTGCATCAGTGCAGTTTTACTGCAGTATATTGCAGTGCATCAGTGCAGTTTTACTGCAGTATATTGTAGTGCACTTCTACTGCAGTATATTGTAGTTTGTCAATGCACTTTTACTGCAGTATATTGTAGTGCATCAGCACAGTTTTACTGCAGTATATTGTAGGACTTCAGTGCAATGTTACTGCATTATGTTGTAGTGCGCCAGTGAAATTTTACTGCAGTATATTGTAGTGCACTAGTGAGGTTTTACTGCAGAATATTGTAGTGCATCAGTGCAGTGTTAATGCAATATATTGTAGTGCGTCAGTGCACTTTTACTGCTGTATATTGTAGTGCATCAATGCACTTTTACTGCAGTATATTGTAGTGCATCTGTGCAGTTTTATTGCATTATATTGTAGTGTGTCAGTGCAGTGTTACTACAATATATTTCAATGCGACAGTGCACTTTTACTGCAGTATATTGAAGTGCATCAGTGCAATTTTACTGCAGTATATTGTAGTGTGTCAGTGCAGTTTTACTGCAGTATAATGTAGTGCATCAGTGCAGTTTTTCTGCAGTATATTGCAGTGCACTTTTACTGCAGTATATTGTAGTTTGTCAATGCACTTTTACTGCAGTATATTGTAGTGCGTCAGCACAGTTTTACTGCAGTATTTTATAGAACTTCAGTGCAATTTTACTGCAGTATATTGTAGTGCTCCAGTGAAGTTTTACTGCAGTATATTGTGGTGCATCAGTGCAGTTTTAATGCAGTAAATTGTAGTGCATCAGTGCAGTTTTAATGCAGTATATTGTAGTGCGTCAGAGCACCTTTACTGCAGTATATTTTAGTGCATCAGTGCAGTTTTACTGCATTATATTGTAGTGTGTCAGTGCACTTTTACTGCAGTATATTTTAGTGTATCAGTGCAGTGTTACTGCAATATATTTCAATGCGACAGTGCACTTTTACTGCAGGATATTGCAGTGCTTCAGTGCACTTTTAGTACCATATAGTGTAATGCATCAGTGCAGTTTTACTGCAGTATATTGTAGTATGTCAGTGCAGTTTTATTGTAGTATATTGTAGTGCATCAGTGAACTTTTACTGCAGTATATTTTAGTGTGTCAGTGCACTTTTGCTACAGTATATTGAAGTGTGTTAGTGCAGTTTTACTGTAGTATATTGTAGTGTGTCAGTGCCCTTTTACTTCAGTATATGGTATCATCCTCCTCATCCTCCATCACCCAAACAAAGACTAGTGTGCAGCCCACCACAGCTGTTCCTGCCATAGCCCCACCATTATGCATGGAGGAGTCAGAGTTAAGTGAACAAAGCACCAGCCACTTGCTCCTTGATGATGCACAGGCATCACTTGATTCATCAACAGTTCCTCTATAGGGTTACGGTGTGAAGGCTCCACCAACACCCATAGCCCAATTTTTCCGCACCTCATACTAGTATATTGTAGTGCATCAGTGCACATTTACTGCAGTATATTGTAGCGCATCAGTGCAGTGTTACTGCAATATATTGTAGTGAGTCAGTGCACTTTTACTGCAGTATATTGAAGTGCATCAGTGCACTTTTACTGCAGTATATTGTAGTACTTCAGTGCAGTTTTACTGCAGTATATTGTAGTGCGTCAGTGCCGTTTTACTGCAGTATACTGTAGTGCATCAGTGCAGTTTTACTGCAGTATATTGTAGTGTGTCAGTGCACTTTTACTGCAGTATATTGTAGTGCATCAATGCACTTTTACTGCAGTATATTGTAGTGTGTCAGTGCAGTTTTACTGCAGTATATTGTAGTGTGTCAGTGTACTTTTACTGAAGTATATTGTAGTGCATCCGTGCAGTTTTACTGCAATATATTGTACGATACTATCAGTGTATTTACACTGATAGTGTCCTGATTATCAGTGCAGTCTCAACAGTGCCCACCAATGCTGCCAATCTGTGCCCACAAGTGCTGCCAATCAGTGCACATCAGTGCTGCCACCCAGTGCCCATCAGTGCCTTCTTATAAGTGTCACCTATCCGTGCCGCCTATCAGTGCCATCTACCAGTGCCCATCAGTACTTTCTATCAGTGCCCATCAGTGCCCCCTACCAGTGCTCATCAGTGCCACCTATCAGTGCTGCCTATCAATGCCCATCAGTGTCACCTATCAGTGCCCATCAGTGCCGTTTTATCAGTGCCTCCTCATCAGTGCCCACCAGTGCTGCCTCATTAGTGCCCATCAATGCAGCCTATTAGTGCCCATCAATGCCCATCGGTGCTGCCTCATTAGTGCAGCCTATCAGTGCCTATGAGTGAAGCCTCATCAGCGCACATAAGTGAAGGAGAAAAATTATCTGTTTGCAAAATTTTATAACAAACTATGAAAAAGATTTTTTTATTTAATTTTTGGTCTTTATTCGTTTATTTAGCAAAAAATAAAAAAACCCATCGATGATTAAACATCACCAATAGAAATATATTTGTGTGACAAAAAATTATAAAAATTTAGTTTGGGTACAGTGTTGCATGACTGCGCAATTGTCATTCAAATTGTGACAGCACTGAAAGCTGAAAATTGCCCTTGTCAGAAATTGGGTATAAGTGCCCAGTAGGCAAGTAGTTGTAATTGATTATTATGAGAAATCACTTGTCTTTGGGAGATGTTCTTGGTTTTCAAAATATAATATAACTGTTTTCTTATAATTATAATAAATGGTAGAACGATGATGTGAAGATTGGCACAGCTGCCTTCAGAGGTCAAGAAGGATCAAGTTTCCAGGGCCATACCCCTGTCCTAGGTGTGCGCAGCCTATTGCATTAGGGTGTGCATCCCAAAGCTCAAACAAATAGTTTACTATGCTTCCGTTATGAATGAACACAGCGAGTGAGAGTGTTCACTGTGTTCATTTAGCAAAGGAAGGGGCCAGTAAATTACATATTATCTAGCTCTTTCACCCACTCTCACTCCTAAAACTCCCTCTGCAGTAGCTGAGGGGAAAGAAGAGGAGGGAAGCCAGCAGCACTGTGGGGTGGGGGGGGGGGGGCAACACAGGGGGAAAGCCTAGGCAGTAGGGGGAATTGGCACTGCATGTAGTGATCAGGGTGTGCCTAGTCCCCCTATGACCCCTATCAGATTTTTATTGCTTTCTGTGTCCCCGCTGGGTAGAGTCATCCCTCTATTTGTCTTGGTGTCCATTGTCCACAGAGCAGAAAGTGAAGGGTAAGTCAAAATTTTAGTTTTCACCAGAACAGGAATAGCAAGGGAAATCGCATAACGGGGACACCTGTTCCAATGTCAAATGTCTAAGAGGAGATTTCCCCTCATATTTGAGAGATTTACTTTCTTTTTCTTTTGTGTCTCTTGAAAGAATTTAAAGAAATCTATAACGGGAGAGAAGCCTGGACTGTGTGTGTGCTATATATCCACATCCTAACAAATCATGTACAACTATGAACAGAATATGTAGTCATGGACTTTGTGTGGACATATAGAAGAGGAACTGAGTATCATAGAAACAACTTTATTTTGTACCATTAAAAATCTTTTGCACAACATTAAAAAATGACTCTCCCCATAGGGGTTCACAACATGGAAAGATTCCACTTACAGTTCACATGTGGACTTGATGAGTATTGCCCATAGACATTCAAATGAGTAAGCCAAGGTAAAACCACTGCCTCTTAAGGTACATTCAGTAAAAAGCCAATGGTCTTGTACACATAATCTGAAAATAAAAGGACTAATATTCACAGTGGGGAACCATCCAGACCCAATGTGAGTAAGTCACCACCAAGGCAGCATGGTAGTTAAATTCAGAGGGGACTTTTAATAGGTATCTAAGAAACTAAATCAGTTCACATGAAACCAGCCTGTCAATCACAGGTTACACTACTCTCTCCCAGGACTGACAATTGTGCTGTCTGTTGTGCCTCCTCTACTCATTCCTCCAGAGTTGTGTCTCACTAAGATTTGAGGAGTGTTACTGTTCAGATCACCAAGTGAAAACAGAGGGAAAAAGCCAAAGAAAAGAAAATGAATGCAGCCACCATATCTAATGATTGCTAAGCTGCAATATATTAAATTGTTGGTTTTAGGTTTACTATCGCTTTAAAATGTTCCAGTTACTTGTAACTGAAAGAATTATGTAATAGATAAAGGGTAACTCCACTTTTGTGGGGGAAAAAAAATAGCAAATAAAGAAAAAGCAATATAGCGTATACAATTGCGACACAAATCATGATGTATTTGAATGGTATTAAAAATTACCTTTCCTTTTCAATCTGCAGCTGTTGAAATTTTCTGAAAATGCAATATGGCTACCGGGAGCTGTTCTGTACATAGAATGTGTACTAACCACACCCCAGAAACATAATTTCCTGCTTATGTGCTGTGGCGGCTGGTGCTCCATGGACCGGTGGGGGGAGGGTCGGGGAGCGGCAGACCGACCGCACCATACCCCCCACCGGACCACACCGGGCTGCACACCGTCTCCCCCTGGACCACAGCGAGAGAGGAGTGGACAGGACAGGCAGGACCCCCCCCCCCCTGCTCACTCACTCTTCTTCCCCGTCTTCTGCGTCTCCTCCCTCCTCCTCCATGCCCAATGGCATGGCTTCTCTTTTCGGCCAATCAGGAAATGGGTCTCAAAACCCGCTTCCTGATTGGCCAGGAGGAGGATCTTTGTGACAATAACAAATTTTCATTTGCTATTGTCACACAACTGGGTGGGCTCGGGGCGCACTGCTATGCGCCCCGAGCCCACCCTTTTTTTTTTTTTAGCCTGTGAGAGCCTCTGGCTCTAATCACATGGTTAAAAAAAAAGCCCCATTGAACTCCATGCGTCCGGTGCCCCGCATGTAGATTAGGGGGCCGGATGCATGGATAGGGGGGGCGTGGCCCCTGCATCCCATATGACCAGCCGCCACTGCTTGTGTGATTGGCTCACCAATTTTCCCAGAAGTCTACCAAGATAAAAGTCAGATTTCTGGCATCCCTTGCATCAAAAATGTAATTTTTGGTGAGAAATTCTCAATAGGACCACGTCTAAAGGGATGCAGGCCCAGCAGCTTTCCTCATTAGAGCCCTGCAGCTGCCACAGCTGATAGATAATTATGAAACCACTCCCATTTGACCCACTCAGCACAGAGAAATAAAAAGGGATTTCTACAGAATAACAAAAAGTAGGACTCTGAAACAAAGTTTGATAAAATCCTTGTAATATACAGAGACCACCCTAAGGGGAATGTTTTTTTTCTCAACAAAAGTGGAGTTACGCTTTAAGCTAGCAGCCCTGGATTGCCATCTGCTGAAGCTCAGCTCCCAGAATTCTTTGCTGGGGGGGCACTGTCTGAATTTTCATTTAAAGATTTATTTCTAAGCAGTTTTACGAGAGCACTAAGGCTGATTTATTAAAAGGCAGTGAAGCAAAGAGAGAACATGACCATTGTCCACAGCAACCAATCAAATAGCTTATATTTATCGAACTGAGCTGAGAAAAAACAGAAGCTAAAATATGATTGGTTTCTAGAACCAACATCCAAAGGAGCGCTCAGTCACAACAGCTGGTCAATGATGGACAGCCTTGAAGGCACTACAACCCTATCACTATACTAGCCATTGTCAATCGTAAGTCGTTACTATAAGCAATAGCTCCGGTTTTCATCAATCTGCCTTGGATGGAAGAAAAAAATCCCAGAATCCTCAGAAACCGTCCTTGACTTCTGCTTAATTGTGGACCAGTGTTGCATGTCAATGGACAGATAAGCCCATTCATTCTATTGACTCTTCCAGCTACCCCTTTAACCCCTTGTGCTCCACCCCACAGCATCACCTTGCCCTGCTGTCAGCTGGTACCTCCTATGATTTCACATAGAAATGGAGTTCTGCCTGGCAGCCTGCCCTGGGCTAGGCTCCTGGCTGTACCATCCCAGCCTGCCCTGTCTGCTCAGCTTCCTGTTGATAGAGCACAAGGCATCAGAATTTCATCAAAGTTCTATTAAGTGAAACATAGGTTGGAGGGCAGCCCCTGATTGGAACAGTTTAAATTTTAATTGTGTTTTTAATTTGACATATAGTTGCAGAAAAGAATGACACTACAACGCCAAGGGCCGGTCGATTTTCTTAATTCCTCCCAGAGGAATTGATGGGTTTATCAGGCAACTAGATTGGAAAGCCATTAAAAGGCATTCTCTGGCTGGACTGTTAATTGGAACTTGATGGATGGAGGGGGAGGCAGGCTAAAGCAATGCTGATCCAATCTGTAGGACTTTCTGTTTTCCAATAAATTACCCAATTCATTATCCAAGCACAGATTACATAAATTGTATACCTCTAGGGCTCAGGGTTCTCCAAAAGACACCCCCCCCCCCCTTTTTTTCCCTTCCCTTCTCCCTCCTTCCCCCCTCCCTAGCCAGAGTGCCATTTGCTCCAAAATATCTTCTGAATGAAAATCGAAAAATAATCAACGTTTATACTTAGAAAATTTATTGCAATCATTTTCTCTGGTAATTTCCTTATTTTAAAGTTTGGACATGTCATATATCATAACCTCAGTCCCTGTTAACAAAGAAAAAAATCTAGAAAGGGGGGGGGGGAATGAGAGGGAGCAGGCTGTGCTTAATATTTAGTAAAGCTTGATTCCAAGATCAAACGTGTTTATGATTCCATCTGTCATTTAGCCCCATAGACTTCTCCCAATATAACAGCTGAGCTACAAGCCTATTTTCTAAGTGCAGCAAAAAAAGAGGAGGAGAAAAAGATCAATTTTTATTAAGGCTTCATGAAAGCTCACAGCTAACCTCGATGGGAACAATATTGCTGAGCCAATACACGTTAACCCTTCCCTGATGGTGAGGAACAGATACTGCAGAGTTTTACTGGCTACTTACTGCAGGGGGGAGACTGCTGATTGGACAGCCTGTACACCCCTGGACAAGCTGGAGGTGCAGATTATTGGCTAGTTAAGCTGGCCATACACCAGTAGAAATTGGTTTTGAAAATGTAAAATTATTATAATTTTTTTTAATGTATGTTTGATTTTTGAATGATTAGTAGGGTTTGAATTCTGAAATGAGACCTGTTTAATGTCTGGCAGGTCTTGATGGAAAATCAGGGGCTTTCGAATGACATTATTTGACTCAAACATTCCAAGGAAGAATGTTCTAATGAATGATTTATCTACGAAAGTTCAAAAAAAAAAAAAACTCTAACCATGTATGGCCAGCTTTAGACTATTTCAGACCTAATTTTCCAATATTCTTTACATGTATGGAAAGTCACAGTTCCCTGTGCGATCACTGTTGAAAACTGCAAAAGACTGCACACGAATTTTGTCGGCCAACAACAGCCGACTGCAGAAGTGATGTCATGTGATGGTTAACTTTCCGTGTGTTTTTTCTTTTCTGAGCATGCCCAGTCTTGCAAATCTGCTGATTGTCGGCCGAATTCTGTACTGACTGGCGAACAATCAGGCCGTTCTGGTGTTGGCCAACAAAAATTTTAAAGCATGCACATCAGATTCTATTCGGCCGAAAGTGCACTGTCGGCTGTCGGAAGCATCATACTAACAAGCCTACAATCGGCCGATCGGTCGTCGGCCGAATATTTACGGCCGACAATCGGTACGTGTGTACGGGGCATTACTTAAAGTAAAAGGCCAGTCAAAATCTAACTAAGCTAAAGGCCCGTACACACTTGACGAAAATTGGACCAAATATCCTCCGATTTTTCTCTCTCTTGCTCAGCGTTCATATCTGTTTTTAGTTGAAAGTGCATAAATGTTCACGAAATTTCTCGTCCGATTTTTTTTTGGGACGTTTGTTCCTAGACTTCCGGGTTATTAGCAACTTCAGATCATGCACGGTCTTTCGTATCCGAATTTTCACGGATGCACTGCATACACATTAAACGAAAATTGGTCGTCTGGGGACTTACGATACAAATTTTGGTGTTTGCCCCTCCGTTTTTTTTTTCGTTTAAAATGTCGGCATCGGCTGCTGAAAGTTGTCTACACACTAGCCGAAAATTGTACGATTTTACCTCGGATGGGAATTTTCAGCAGATTTTCTACTAGTGTGTACCCCACTTTAAACCTGCTCCCACCCCCATTCTAAGACCTATACTAATTACACTGTAAAGGAAAGATACTTATACTTACTGTACCTATAAATAAATCGTTAAATCCAAATGTGTGCAAATTTAAATAATCATATAATCAAAAAAGTCTATAATCAATAAATTCATAATCAACCATAAAATGTCCAAGTGTTTTCAAATAATCAGTGCTCCAAAGATATATAAAGTGGGTCGGAGCTAGAGTGTGACGTCACCACGCACGAGCCTGCCAGATGGTTCCGCGGTTGTACTTTGTTACATCGCATACGTGTTTCCTGATACATGTAAGCGCATTTTTAGCTTTTTAATCAACAAAAATTCCTATGCTGTATTACACTATGTAGCTTCTCCTCCCCTATGTTTAATACACATGGTGACTGACTACCCGGACATGGTGTAAGGTACCAGGCGTATACAGACAGGGTTACTGAGCTAACCGGATGCCAAATGGTGAGAACGTCGGCTATCCATGAGAGTTTTTTGGCGCAATTTGATGTCTATAATTTGAGATCTCCCCAGTTTGGTAAGAGGCCAACTGTACTTTTTTGAAGAGCACCTTTTTTTTTTTTTTTTGTACTGGACCACTTTATATATCTTTGGAGCACTGAGCACTTTTAAAACACTTGGAAATTTTATGGTTGAAGTTAATTTATTGATTATGAACTTTTTTGATTATATAATTATTTGATTTGCATGCACATTGATTTAGCAATATATATATGAATTTATGAATATTGTACTGAATTTTCTATGCATAAATTCCCAATATATTTTATATACTGTTTTTTTATCTGGTTTAAATGGACAGCAAGCTCTTTTTTCACAGTGCTTTGTTCCATCCAGTGTTCAGGATTTAGTTGCAGCAGTCCCAATTAACTACTCTAGCACAAGGTTTACATATATTTATACTTATACCTACCTAATCCAAGGGTGCTCTGGTCCAGTCACATGATCTCCCCACTGGCTGGTTTCAGGCAAGGGTAGAGAGCAGGGACAACGGTTGCAGAGCTTGGGTGTTGACGTCACCCATAGACTTACTATGGAGCATCCATTGTTTGCTGTCCCTCCTCTACAGCAAAGCTGGCGCTGGGACCTGATCGGACTAGAGCGTCCTTAGATTAGGTAAGTATACACATTTTTTCTTTACAGGGAACACAAAGTGCATCAAGCCGCCATCCCCACAAATAATCGCTTGCTGTGCGAAGGGCCACGAATAGCTGCGGCCACCACACCTATCCACTCCCATCTGCAGCAGGAATCATCCTGCCACTGCAACTCTTACTGGCCTAATCGCTGGTATAAATACAGCCTTAATGGAAAAGTTTGCATAGAACAATAAACGTTCGCTTTGCAAAGTGAATGTTTGCTGAGCTTAGTAAATAAAGTAAAGGTGTGTTCACTTCAATCAGCCAACTCCTGATAGTCCTAGAAAAAAAACCCTGTTTTTTATTTCAATCTCCCTTGCCGACCACCCGCTGCAGTTTTACTGAGGCAAGGTGGCTCAGCTGCGCGAACCAACGTAACTGTACGGCGGTGGCGCGTGGGGTTAGGGAGCGTGCGCACGCCCGCCGTCCCCGCAATGTGCTGATTCGGTTCAGAACTGATCAGTCATCAGGTCCAGGCCAATGATTTTTGGCCTGGACCTGGTGATCGGTTCTGATCAATAGGAGAATGTCCTGTGTCTGTGTAATGTAAACACAGGAACAGGAAATGATGCAATCTTCTCTCCTGGAGCCCTTTTCAGTTCCAGCGTGAGAAAAGAGAGCATCAACTGTGAGTACACAAGCACTACACTGACATCAGTACACATAGGCACATATGTAACCCCCTGATCACCCCCCAGTTAACCCTTTTACTCCCTGTCACAGCGTCACTTTATATCAGTGGTTCTCAATTCCGGTCCTCGGGACCCACTAACAGGCCAGATTTTAAGTATTACCTTGGGGGATGCAGACTAGAATACCACAATCACTGAGCAGCAAATGAGATCACCTGTGATGTAATTTAGTTATCTTGCAAACCTGGCCTGTTGGTGGGTCCCGAGGACCGGAGTTGAGAACCACTGCTTTATATAGTATACAGATAATTTACTGATCACTGTATTAGTGTCACTTGTGACTTCAGTTAGTGTGAGAGACAGTTAGTGGTAGTTAGTGTCTGTCCCAGATAGGTTTAGGGTACCCTCCATTCATCCACTCATAAAGATTTAATCCCCTGATCACCCCCAGTTAACCCCTTCATTGCTATGTCACAGTGTCACTATTATAGTGGAAAACAACAAAAGAAAGGGGCACACCGACCTAGTGCATTACCACTAAAAATATTTATTAAAATAATAAAAGATAAACATTATACTCACAAACCAGATGTGAATATTGCACATAACAACATAGGGTCTCCAAGGTAGCCAGGGTACTACGCGATGCTGGATGGCATGCTGTGTACCGCATGAAAACCGCTGTGGCTAGGCTGCTCCTTAGGGGGCAGCAAGACCAGTAGTCATACCCATCTAAGCCCGTTGGAAGTATTCCTTTCCCCCCCCCATCATTTTTTCACTCGAGTGCAGGAGGATTGTTTTGCATCACTATTATAGTGAACAGATCTTTTTCTGATCACTGTATTAGTGTCACAGGTGACATCAGTTAGCATTAATGATAGTTATCGTCAATCCAGGACAGCGTCAGATTTCCCTCATTCTCGATCGTTCCTGAGTGTTCTGAAGGAGGGCCCCCCCATTTAGGAACACTCCCCCCATTTGAACACTAATGGTCGTTCCTGCTCACATAGTCCCGACGCCTGTCCCAGAGGATATATATGTCCGGCGCACCTGGTGATTGGAGAATGTTTGTAAGGTCTCTGTAGCCCTGAAGAAGCTTGTGGTGAAACGCGTCGGCTTTGAGGACCTGCGCATTCTGCTATCAGGGACATGTCCATATTCTGTATCTATAATATTCCCAATAGGAAATTTTTTTATGTCTAATTATGCTTTGTGTAAACAATTTTAGCTATATGATTGTAATAAATTGGAATTGTTTTTTTTTTTTTTTTTATACAATTGTGATCATTCCTCCTTTGTGGCCTTCGAAGTCCTACTTTTCTATGTATATGTTTGTTTATACACCATAGTTTGTAGACGCTATAACTTTTGAACAAACCTAAATGTCTGACTAAAATTGAGTCTATTAGATATTTTTTAAAAGGAAAAGTAAAAAATTAAATTTTTTTCTTAACATTTTCAGTCTTTTTTCTATAATATCGCAAAAAAATAAAATAACAATAATCAAATACCACCAAAAGAAAGCTATATTTGTGGTAAAAAAAGGACACAAATTTAGTTTGGATACAGCATTGCATGACTGTGCAATTACCAGTTAAAGCCACGCAATGCCAAATTGCAAAGAATGGCCTGGTCATTAAGGGGGTAAAATCTTCCGGTCCAGCAGTAGTTAAGCATATAAGTAAACAAAGCTTCACTTTATTTACTAACATTTCCTTTAGTAAATTAACCACGTTGTGTAAGCTGAACCCTGTAGCTGGGTAACTGCAGAGGGCTCCGTCTGTGTGCACGCAGTTTTTGGCGTTTTCATGAGTACATTGGGGGAACTATGCTTTAGGCTCTTGCAGCGCCGGGGCTCTCAGAGCCCGATTAAGCTCAGGATCAGCTTGCAGGCTCTCAGCTAGGAAGGATTCAACGCTTCTTCTTGGATTACACCTGAGCTGCTACACCCCCCTCCACACTTTCTTGGACTTGTAAATATTTCATCACACTTCAGAATAAAGTGTGGATTCCAAAGGCTCTGCCTGGTAATAGGTGGGTGCTGCTATAAGGAGGGGTCCAGAACATACCAGAAAACTGAAACACAATCCGGATCACTGTACTCTTTTTACCTATCATTAGTCTTTATTTACTCTGTCCACCCAAAACTGATATCAGAATTATGGGTGGATGCAGCCTACTTGACTTCACCAGCTTTTTATAGAGCCTCTCTGGGGCTCTAGTGGTGACATTGTCCTGCCAATAAAGGTAGGGGCGTGTGAACTAGAGGACTGGCCAAACAGAATTACAAATATGTTAGCTGGTAGAACAGTTCAACCGTGTACAGTATGTAGCTACTTAGCCAGAGTTCTGCTTTAAATAACAAAAGAACCATTCTGCTCTCCAAAGTCCCAATTTTTACATTGTTCAGTTTAGCAAGGCTTCCATCTAGTTATTCAGGCTATTTATGAAACAGGCCTGGCGCTCAGGTTTTAGTAGCGGCTGTCCAATGGAATCAATTTTTCATAAGCCTCCTGAATTAAGTGAGAAGTGTTCGTTTTACTTTTCCCCTGCAGAAGAGCCCGGGCTGCCGCCATGTAGACACGGTTGCTGTATGGCCTGGATATGAGGTGTCTAAAATGGGAATAAGACTTTGATTTGTGGAGTATGCCTAGTTACAGAGTTGAAGAACCAGCCCGAAAGGCCTTTGAGATCCTCCGCTCAGCTGACAGATGTGCTCATTTAACAAGCTGAAGCTGAAATGGGTGTATAAAACCTGCCCATTTAGCTCTGACAGAGGAGATTTCACGGCCTGTCTAGAGAGGTTGTAAATTCTGTCCCCAACTGTGCCACATCCAAGTAGCCCGATGTATCCAGCCACGGCAGGCAGGGACCCCCCGCTCCTAACATATGCCTTGCTATGCTGGGTGCTATTGACTGGCAGGCCCATTTATGAACCTTAATGTCCCCTAACAGGCTTGTCTTTCTCAGGATAGGAAGGCCTGGAACACTGATCCACATACTCCGCCATTAGTGTGTATGTCAATAGGACGGCTGTAGCTGGTAAAGTCACATTCGTGGCTATTATCAAACCTTAAACAAGCACTTCTTTTATAAAGAAGAGACAAGAGCAGCCTTTCTCAAACTCTTTCTCCAGAGGAACCCTTGAAATTATTTTTTGGTATTGGGGAACCCCTGCTAAAAAAAAATAATTGTGGGTAGTGGGAAAATGTCCCCCCTTACAGTGGTAGTCGGAATGCTCTCCCCAGTGATAGCTAAAACGTTCATTGGGGTCAAGCCTCTGGCTTTGCCAAGTGGCCTTGGCCTTGGAACTATGCAGGCATCATCAAATGAGAGATTAATCAGCTACAGCTCAAGGGGACCCCCAGCAACCTCTGGAGGAACCCTAGAGAGAATGGGCCCTAAATGAGAGGTCAATGAGTCACAAATCAAGGGACCCCCAGCAACCTCTAGAGGAACTCTAGAGAGAATGGGCCCTAAATGAGAGGTCAATGAGTAAAGACTCAAGGGACTCCCAGTAACCTCTAGAGAAGTTTTTTATTTTTTTTATTTTATTGGTTGAACTAGATGGACTTGTGTCTTTTTTCAACCTGACTAACTATGTAACCCTAGGAAAAATGGGACCCTAAATGAGAGTTCAGTGAGCTACGGCTCAAGGGACCTCCAGCAACCTCTGGGGGAACCTTAGGGTTCCACAAAATCCTGGTTGAGAACAGCTGGACTAGAGAATATAAGGAAGCCATTAATCCTGAGCTCCTTCTGAAATGACTTGTTTCCTGGGTGCCTTTTTCTTAAGTACGTTTAGTCATTAACTCGGTCCTGAAACAAGAAAATATGGGCATACATTTGTTATATATTTGTTATGTCATATATTTGCTCCCAATCTGACTTCATTGGATCAGCATAACAGCCAGTAAAGCATCTTCATGTCTCTTGAAATAATGATGTTTGTCATCCAGAAACCGATCCCAACCGGTCCCCAAAAATAATCAATAAAGTCAGAAGGCCACAAGGTTACCTACAGAACTTTTCCTATGCCTGTGGATATGTCAAAGCTGAATATAGAATATTAGCATTTACAATTTTTTTTCTTTGCACTGCTTTATACTATATATATATATGTATATATATATATATACACACAGTATATATGTATATATATGGATCATCTGGGGTTTGAGGGTTTCTATGGGTTGAGCTATATGGATGTGTACCTTTTTCCTTTTTCTCTCTGACAAATTTTGTAACTAAGTTGAACCCAGCATAATAATGTCAACTAATATGCTGAGCTATTCTAAAAGTCTGAAGGTCAGTAATTGCACAGGTTCAGATATTGGCTCTGTCTCCCAATTAGGACCCAGTGATAGGTCACTCACATTCTAAGTAATGTTACTGTGTCTGCCTGTGCGGATGAGCCCCATACTCATAGATTCATCTCTGTCAGGGAAGATTGGAGTGTTTTCATGCATTTTTATTCATACTCATGTCTGTCAAGTTCTTCCATATAAGTCAATAGGGCCAAAAACATTCATTGTCGCACCTCTACTTTTTTCCAAGATGCACAGAAGAGAAATGTACAGATGGGAATGGGCTTCAATGTGGGATTTACAGTGGTTCTAAAGGCTGGAGAATTGTTACCTTAATGCATTCCCTGCATTAAGGCTGGAGAATTTTTACCTTAATGCATTTCCTGCATTAAGGTAAAAAATGTCCCTGTATTTGTATCGCTCCCTCCCTGTATACTTACCTGAACTCGAACTCAATCCAGCACTATGTCCATCTGCTGTGGCTCTCTCCTCTCTCTCTCTGCTCACAGAGGCCAATGGCTCCTGCTGCTGTCTATCATATCCAGTAAACAGAGAGCAGGGGGCAGGGCTAAGAGTGCACACAGCCTGGCACAGGAGCGAATCTGCAGGTGCATCCCCATAGAAAGCTGTTTACTATTGTGGCGCACTGAGAAGAGGAGGAGCTTAGAGCGTGGGGGGAGACCCCAGAAGAGGAGGTTCAGAGCCACTCTATGCAATACCATTGCACAGACTGGGTAGGTAGGACATGTTTGCTATTTAATTAAAAAAATAGATGTAGCTTTACAATCACTTTACAATCACCTTAACCGATGTAACTATGTATATACCATACTTGGCCAATGCCACTGGAATCTGGAAATCACTGAAGCAGACACCATTGCTCCAGTGATCTCTACTTGCTTTCATATCCCATGCTGAGTGGCTGCCCTGGTGCATTGTGAACACAGGAGATTGGCTGCAGTGCACGAGCACCATTCATAGAATGCTTTGCATGTCCTAAAACGAATGGTCTCCAAACTGCGGCCCATGGACCGGATGTGACCCTTTGATTTCCTCTATCCAGCTCTTGGATCACTAATACTCCCAGTGATACAAGGCACTATTCCTCCCACTGTCAGCAAGGATGAGGCACCATTCCTTCCACTGACACCAGTAGTGGGGCACTATTCCTCCCACTGACACTAACGATGGGGTGCTATTTCTTCCACTGACACCAATGTTTGGGCGCTTTTCCTCCCACCAATTCCAATGATGGGGCACTATCCCTCCTCCTACTAACCACATGCGCTTTTGTATTTTTTTTTCTACTCTTACTGAACACCAAGCCTGAGGAATTGTTTACTCCCACTGACACTTTTCTGCTTCCATCCACAGTCCAGCCCCCCTAAAGTCTGAAGGACAGTAAACTGGCCCTTTGCTTAAAAAGTTGGAGACCCCTGTCCTAAATATATGCAAAGCATTCTTTGATTGGACAAGGTGGAAATTGTGACGTCATTACCAGGGATGGCCAAAGATATTGCGCTGTCTGAGTCCAAGAATAAAATGCTGCCCCACCCTCAAAAAAAAAAAAAAACTACCAAAAGGCCCGTACATCCATTATTTTATATAAATATAAAATGTAGAAAATATTATATATACTGTTATCGTCTTCCACTCGACCGATCCACCAAACACCCACTGTCTGTCCTTCTGTCACTACTGTGTCTGCTGTGGCCACCGCCCTAGAAGATCCAGCCTGCCCTGTGTGGGATGGAGTGCGCTGATGCCTGACGTCATTGCGCCAACCACAATGATTCAAGGGACGTTCCCAGGAGAAGACACTCCGTCTCCTCATACTCATCAGTTTGCACTACAGATGGCAGTATGAGATGGGGAAATGTGACCCGTAATGCGCCGCTAACTGAGGACACAAAAATCTGCTGAAAAAAAATCTTAGGTGTCAATTTGCCGCCCCTTTCATAGTTCTGCCTGGGTCCAATGGACCCAGCGGGACCCAGGATAGGGCCAGTCCTGGTCACTACTCTCCACCTCGTTGTCATCCTAGGAAAGGAAGTGTTAAAAAAAGATAATGAATACAACCACCACATCTAAGGACTGGTAAACTTTACTAATGCAGCACAAAACATCAGTGCAAAAAGCTTTAACACAAAGATAACTTTTTTGTTTTTGCCATGTGACTGTAATTTTCAAATCTCATTGGACTTAACTAAAAATATCTGTCTCTTTTTTTTAAAATACAGATCTTTATCTGGGTGTGTTAGCCTTGTGAATTGAACATCTGGTGTGAAAATGTAACTAACCCATACCGACTAATCAGACCTCTGTTTACATTAGTTCCAATCAATAAATAAATGCTAAATAGTTCCTATGGATTACTACACTTTGCACCGCAGTCTTCGCCTTCCTAAATAAACCTGCTATAGTTAGGTACAACTGCTGAGCAGACCAGAGTTCTATAAATATCTAGAATAAAAGGCCCAAACTGCACTTCTGACCCCCAGGCCTTCACATTTTGGCCAGCCATAGAGTTCAGCTTTTATCCATGCCCACCTTTTGGTTACCTCTCACCAAAGGCTATTAGATATTCCTTTATTGCTTGTGTTTCCCTGTTCATTGTGCATAATAGCTGTCCACAGGGCTGACAGGTAATTGATACAAAGACGTTATCACACATTTAATTACTGTAACACCTTATCTTGACAGCTGAGATACCAGGGCCGGACATATGCTGGATTGGCTTTATGCTGTCATTGCTGCTGGGACTCTTATTTAATTACCTGTCATTACAGTAAAGTAAAAGTGAGTGTGAGGGAATATGCAGCTCATGAAAAATATAGATAGACTTGCACCTAAATAGGCAAACCATAGTCCTTGAAAAAAATGTATGCTACATATATATATATATATATAATATAATATAAATAAATAAATAAATAAATATATATATATATATATATATATATATATATATTAGTGATCAACCAATATCGTTTTTATTAATGCCGATACAGATATTTTGGTCATCACATATCGGTATCGGCCGATATTGGTTGATTTTTTCAGACATTTAAAAATGTTTTATTTATTATTATTTATTTTTTTTATAGGCACTGTTGTGGAGGGATCTGGGGGTCTAAAAGACCCCAAACCCCTCCTTTGCACTTAAAAGCATTAAAAACGCCAAGTTCGGCTGCTTTGAATGCTGTCATTTTTTTCAATCTGGCGCTGAGTACCCGGAAGTGATGTCATGACATCACTTCCGGGTTTTTACATGGAGATCCGATCAGAGCCGAATGCGGCTTTGATTGGGTCTTTGGCAGCCATGCAGGTAGGTTGCCTGGGTCTCCCAACAAATATATCAGCCAAGCGCTCACTCCGAAGGGGAAGACTGGCGTGCTGCTCTCCTCAGGCAGGGAACTCCAAGCGAATGCATAAAAGAAAGAAAAAAGGAGGCGCAAACACCTAGTGCATTACCCGTGGTACCTTGTGATAAGGATGTCCTCCTCAGAATTCTCTCATCAATAGCCCGAACCATGTTGGATATCAAGGATCTGACTGACTTACAGTATCCACCAAGGAGCTGCTTTTGCGCCTCCTTTTTTCTTTCTTTTATGCCTGGGTCTCCCGGTGGGACGGGAGACCTGGGCGAGCCGCGGAAGGTGGTGGGAGGGGGGCATCCCTTCCCGCTCCTTGTAATGACAGCCGAGCGGCTTATCAGCCACATTGGTTGTCATTACAAGACAGCCGACCGTCAGCTATGGACGCCGGTAGCGGGGTGATGCCTCTAGCTGCAGGTATCACTCCGGTACAGCACTTTCCCGAAATATCGGCAAAATCGGTAACCTCAGGGGCCGATTCCGATATATCAGGGAAAGTACATATTGGCCCCCGATATATCTGTATATCCCTAATATATATATATATATATTTTTATATATATATATATGTGTGTGTGTATATACATATATATATATATATATATATATTTTTTTTTTTTTTTTTTTTTTGCGTGCTTGTTCCCAAATAGGTAATGCAAAGTATGACATCAAGTCAGCATTAAAGTCAAGGCACTCACACAAGAACTCAGCAATAGTAGAATGTCTTTCTCCATGACAGGTTTTCTTTAGGGCAAAGCTTCCTGTAATAAAGACTAGTCACTGCTGCTCTCTTTGCTTGTGCAGGATGACTTGTCTTGTGTACTGTAATTATCTATAGACAGCTTAGATTTATATATTTTTCTTTAGCTATCGAGGAATCATTTTGAATTGAAGTTTATGTGCCTGGAGTTTAGCTTTGGTCCATTTCTGTCGGCTTAATACATGGAAGTGGGTTCCATCAGGCACCCCCAGCAATAAAACCGAGTTGCCACCAACAGCTCTGGGTCCCAGACTAACAACCGGAGGTCTGTTGGATCGGCTCCCAATCATGTGATCACTGAATGCAAGCTGTCCCCGTACTGTTTCTCTTCTACAAGATACATTAACACATTGCATTATTTTCTCCTTGCTAGAGAAGAAGTCTGTACAAATAAAGATATAATAGTTTGATCAGGGCTTAATCTAGGTTAGTGTTATGCAGGCCATATATGAATCGAATCTTGGTTGGTTCAGTAGGGACCGGTAGAGATTTGATCCGTCTATGGGCAGATTGGTTGTGCTAAAGTCATCCATTGATTGACTTCAGTACAACCGGCCTGTCTGATTTTTTTCATGCGGTCTCTGCATTGCGTTCTACCAACAGGAAAGGCCATGCTCCCCACCCGCAGAACACAATAGCGCTGTCGGAGGAATTCCCCTATCAACATTGACTGTGGTGTTTGGCGGATCAAGCAATTTTCTTTCCTTTCACCCATGGTGGAAAGAAAGAAAAATGCATAATGTATGGGTTGCTTTAGGGCTAGTTCTCATGTTCAGCAGCCTTTGCCGCCAATGACAGGAGGCGTTTGTCAGCTCTTCACTCCCTGTTTTAGCCTTGAAAATGCCAACCCATTGTTCCGCAACCGCATGCATTGCAGTGTGGCCCCATGCACCTAAATGGGTAACGTATGGCAGGCGTGGCATAAAAACAGCCCTGGACGGCTGCATATCCTTGTATAGGTAGATAGTCGGGGTAGAAAAAATGTGCCTTACCTGCCTACTTTTACTGTCCACTGGCTGCATATCTGAACAAGCCTTTAATGTTGGTGTTATTGTTAGGGTCAGTATCGGTGTTAGTGGCAGTTAGCTTCAGTGTGTTTTAGGTAGGATTACAAAAAGTTTTTTTTTTTCATTTGGTATCCACATTAGTGTCAGAGTATAAAATGCACACTAATGTTTTTGGGCCCTACAATTTGTAAAAACAAGAAATAATGCACATATATACCCATGCATGTCAGGATTAGAAGATTTTTATTTTTTTTGGTGGTTATATAAAAATATCCAGCTAAAGTATAAAAAGTATATATTTTTTTTACTTTACCATTTTGGGGCTGTTTTCCGTTGATAATAATAAAATAATAATAAAATAATAATAAAAAAATAAACAGATTCTAGCCATTACTATTTACGAGCAATCATAGGCTCAATTAGCTTTGAATAAAACAAGGTATAATTCAACAGAATACGCTGACTACTGTAGTTGCAAAGATATGTACAGCTTTAGTAGCACATACCAAAACTACAAAACTTCGTTCAGGCGTTAAAGTTTATTTTTCCATTCTCACTAACAAAAGCCTAGAAAGCAGTAAAAACCTGACAGGGGTTCTGATTTCAAAATCAACTCAAAAATATATTTTTTTTTCTTTCGTAATACAAAGCAGTTGCGTTTCCTGTTTACTTTGCCTTTAAATTGAAATCGCCATGTTCCTGCAGATTGTAAATTACAACTTAGCATGCATGTGGAGAGAGCAGACACAACTCAAATTTCTCAGTGTGCTTTTTCTTAGGCTGAATAACAATTGGTATCTGATTCCAGTAACTCATGCCCTCTGTAGAAGATAAAAGTTGAGCTTTCTAGAGATGGCCCTATACAAGAATTTCCTCTGTCCAGGATCATGTTTTAGAAACAAGTCCTCTTTGTTGTATAATGGAATTAAACTGCCACGCTTTTCCACTGGAGACACAAATAATTTGTGTGGCCACTGGCAATTCTTGCAGGAATTAAACTAAAATAAAGAAACGGCTGCAATGCTGATCATAGTGGGGATAATGTACTGGATGACAGAAGATGATATGTTTAACCCCCTCGTATAATGATTGTTAGGTGTATTTATACATAGCCAAATGGAATTTTAGGTTTACCTTGGATCTATGTGAATACATCCATTGTCTGTTGCCTCTCACAATTTGATTGGTTAATAAGCTGGATGAAGATGAAGGTTGGTGAGACATCACAGTGGTATAGCAAACCAAGTGTGTTTTTGGGGGTCTATATTTAGACCCTGAAGGTGAATACATATTTATTTTCTCCATATTGCACCAATAAAGTCATAACTGAGATTTGTTTATTGGTGCAGAAAAAGAATAGACACACATAAGTCTGGAATATTATGACTGATTTACTAAAGAGGTTATTTTCACAATACCCCTGAGGTTTAATCTGTAGATAGTTTCCCTCCCCCATCAACATGCTAATGATTTTTTTTTAAATAAAACCTTTCTGTTTTCATTACATACCCTTTTTCAGTCTCAGTGACATCATCATTGGGTCTCTGTGTTTCTTTATGAAGTGCAGATAGATCATGGTTGGTGGTTCGGCCTTGATGCAAGCAATGGGCTGACCTTTTGGAGATGTTATGCAAATATCAAAAGGCATTGATGGGTGGGTGTCAAGAGTGAGAATTCCTAGACAGCCTGCATTTGCATGTAGACCACCCTAGGTAATGCCCACATTTGATGTTGAGCTTTCCTGATTAAAAGAACCAAAATCCATTATTTGATAGGACAGGCCAGATGGAGGGAAAGATCTAGATGATGCTGGATGTCCTCCAGCCAGGAAATGAGACGGGCTCTATCTAATGTACTGCAGCTTCTGCTGCACACTTTGAGAAGCCTACAGTGTGCTGTGATATAAGAGTATACAAATGTTCCTAGGTTCTCTGTTCTTAATAAAAATGTTCCCGGGTCCACTGTCCTTTAAAAATATGTTCCTTGGCCCACTGTCCTTTATACAAATGTTCCTAGGTCCACTGCCTATTATAAAATTGTTTATTGGCCCTTGGCCCACTGTCCATTATAAAAATGTTTCTTAGTCAATTGTCCATTATACAAATGTTCCTTGGCCCACTGTCCATTATACAAATGTTCCTCGTCCACTGTCCTTTATACAAATGTTCCTTGGCCCACTGTCCATTATACAAATGTTCCTTGGCCCACTGTCCTTTATACAAATGTTCCTTGGCCCACTGTCCATTATACAAATATTCCTTGGCCCACTGTCCATTATACAAATGTTCCTTGACCCACTGTCCATTATACAAATGTTCCTAAGTTCACTGTCCATTATGCAAATGTTTCTTGGTCCTGTTCTTCATACAAAGGTTTCTCAGTCCAATGTCTGTAAATAAGTGTTCCTAGGTCCACTGTCCTTTATACAAATATTCATTGATTTACTGTCTGTTATACAAATGTTTCTTGATCCACTGTCCCTTGTACAAATGTTCCTTGGTCCATTATTCTTTATACAGTAGTTCCTTGGTCCACTGTCCTTCACAGAAATGTTCTTTGGTCAAGTGTCCATTATACAAATGTTCCTGGGTCCACTGTCCATTATACAAATGTTCCAAGATCCAATGACTTTACACATATGTTCCTTGGCCCTGTTCTTTATGCAAAGGAAGGCTATCAGCTGTCTAATATATTGTTTCTATAGGACATTCACCTACATCTCTGGGTTATGACTTCAATGGCCCATATCTACAGGAAAGAAAACTCTTACCTCCATACGGACAAAGCTGCTAAAGCATCATGAATGATACTACTGTATTTATCCCTGTACACTTTTCCTGTTGTAATTACAGGGCTGGCACTATCTTTAGCAGTAGTAATGTCTCACTATTACTGATATCATGTCTCTCATGCCAGCACCAACTTGCATTTCTGGTCCAAAATTGATTTTTTGCAGCTTGAGAGCCTCTTGTGCTGAGCAACAGAGATAGAGAATTCAAGGCTGCAGAAAATAATAACAAATTAAATTAATCTTATAAAGTCTTACAGGCTCGCTTACAACCACGTTAGGGTTAGCCATACAGCGGTAAAAATGAGTTCAAAAACAGCCATTTTCAAAACATTTGTTTAATTTTCTAATGATTAGTTTGGTCAAATCGCCAATCATTTTCTACCGCAGTGAAGAAGAAAATTGAAGAAGGATGGAAAATTTTACAAATTTGTTATCCGATTGAACAAAATGTGAACAAAATGTTTGGAATCACATTTGCTTCCATCTATTTTGAAATTAAATGTGAAAATTTGTAACATTGTTGTAGCAACTAAACAACATTTTTCAGGACTTTCATACAAAAATGTTTGTAGAAAATTTTAATGTTCTGATGATGATGATGTGTGAACCTACGTATAAAAATCTATGGCCAGCTTAAGTTATGGTTTTGGTAAATTTGTATTTCTTGTAAATTAAAATGTTAAAATCTGGAATTAAACTTTAATGTCAGAGCCAAAGATTCTAGGTCCATAAAAGAGTGATATTTCTGAAAATCTTGGACAATTGTCACTTATGATAAGTGCACTCCACTTAAAAGAATCAGATGACGTGTTCCTCTTCTTGTAGACTGATTAGTGCCAAGACTGCTGTTGACAGGCGAAAACTAGCTAGAGGTGTGAGCTGGAGATTCAAGAAGGGTCTGAACTAGAACAAAGCAGTCTCTGGTTGGTGATCCGAAAGGGTTATTTAAAAGTTGCATTTTCTATTTTGGATATATACAGTAAGCAGGCCTCCTTGTGTGCATGTGCGCGTTCGCCTATTTACACATACACACAGCAAGTGGATTATCTGGTGAGACATCAGTGTTTGGGTTATCTTCCCTGTATCATGTACCTCACCCCCATACTAGAAGATAAGAGACATCTCAGACACTCTCCATTCTTTTGTAAATATCTTCTGCTTGTACCAGTGATTATACACCTGTTCTTGCACTTGTCACAGTGGCTGCACCATACAAACAACTTCTGTTAGTGATCTGCCAGACGTCTGACATAACCTGAGGGAATGCTACAGGTGAGTTGCTATTACTAAAGCTGGCCATATACTAGTAGAATTTAGTCTTAAAAATTGTATGGAAATTCAGAAAAATTGTTTGTCAGAACATCTGATAGAACCATTAGGCCAAATTTTGTATGAAAATTTGGAAAAATTTTGTTCAATTGCCACGCCATTGTTTTGATTTTGCATTACAATACAATGATTTTTAAATAAAACCACATTCACAGTTAGAATTTTGTTTGTTTGAGAATAATTTTTCAACCTTCGCTACTAGAAAATCGAAGGAACATTCTGAAAACAAATTTTAGAATTTTGTTTGTTTGAGAATCATTTTTCAACCTTCGCTACTAGAAAATCGAAGGAACATTCTGAAAACAAATTTTAGAATTTTGTTTGTTTGAGAATAATTTTTCAACCTTCGCTACTAGAAAATCGAAGGAACATGAAAACGAATTTCATTCCAACAAAATTCTACTGCTATATATACCAAGCTTAGTTCTACTTGGGATATATATTAGCTCAGTCACTCTACCAAAATTTGAACAAGAGTCCGAGTGCTTATGGGTTTTAAATAATAGTGTAAATATTTGAACAAATCAAAATCAAATCAAATCAAAAGAGGGGCTGCTGCTAACTAGTAAGGTGTGATGCCTTTAAAGCGAAAAAGTCAGTGCTGCCTCTCCCACTATCTCTTAATGTGTGTACTACAATATAAGTTTGTGCAATTGAATAAAGTGCTAAGTGCGACTCTATGTGAGTCAATATCAATGCAATAATATACAGTAATGTGTATCAATAAATTAAATATCATTCAATTAATAAAGTGACTGTATATAAACATAATCAAGTGCTGGTTGTGAGACCTCATTTGTGGACAAATATATGAAAAATAAATAAATAACGGAAAAGTCCTTCACTATCAATTTTATTATTCAAGGACTTTTCCGTTATTTATTTATTTGTCATATATTTGTCCACGAATGAGGTCTCACAACCAGCACTTGATTATGTTTATATACAGTCACTTTATTAATTGAATGATATTTAATTTATTGATACACATTACTGTATATTATTGCATTGATATTGACTCACATAGAGTCGCACTTAGCACTTTATTCAATTGCACAAACTTATATTGTAGTACACACATGAAGAGATAGTGGGAGAGGCAGCGCTGACTTTTTTACTTTTTTCACTCTACCAAAATTGCTATGGATTAATTGCCAAGAATAGCGCTAAACAGATGGAACTAATGGCTATCTATTGAGTTAGCTACACAAGTAGCATGCAGTAGCTTGTAGTGGTGATCAATCATATAGATTCGAAACCCAGGCCTTTGCCTGAAATATTCACCCAGGCCTAGCAAATCAAAATGGCTAAAGATAATAATGATAATGTTCCAGGAGGGTAACAGATGCTGCCCCATGCCTCCATTTTTTGCCAATCCCCCCTTCGGTTGCACGGCCTCAATGGCACTGTGCGTTTATAAGTGCCACCAGAGGCTGCTGTCTTTATTGGCCTCATGTTTATTGGAGTAGGCGCTACATTACTTTTTTTAGTATCTAGCTATATGTGGGGACACACTATTTATAGTTTATACTGTTTACACTGTTTATACCACTGTAGCTCCTTCAGATCACACCCCCTTGTCAGTCCTATTAACAGAAGTGGTAGCGCTTAGGAACTCTAACTCATTGTTATATGGACTGCGCCAGTGCTTTAAGTGGGCCGGTATGCACTGGTACTCAGTACCGCCACTTCCAAATATTGCTCTTGAGCATACCACCACCGCTCTGTGCGCCTTAGCGTACCAGTACGCTCATTTTGGACATCTGCGCCCTCAATTGCCCTTCCCCAAGAATATTTCCCACTCCAGAGCCAGACCAGTCACCACCAGTGAGTCCCCCTGCTCAGGAGTCCCAGCCCAGGCCAGGGGGGGTGCTCTGTGGGGACCCTGATGTGGGGGTGGTGACAAAATTTATAGGCTATAATAGAGTACTGGAACTTCTTTTGGGCCACTTAAAGCACTGGAATGGGCAGAACTGTTGAAAATCTCACACCCAGAAAAACCACCGAGAAGATGTCAGCCCTAGCAAGGGAGTTCACACATGGCTGGAGTGAAGGTGAGTATAGGCCGCTTTAACAAACAATCAAAAATCCTAGTGGTTAATCGCTATTGATTTTAGTAGGAGTAGGAGAAAATATTAAAAAATAGCTCTAGACTGAAAGGGAGCTGGTCATAAAACATGTAGGCTCTCACTCTTGAGCTTTCCTGGTTGAGCTGGCTGGTTGTCATTTTGATCCACCTGCTTCATTACTTTGAGCCACTATAACACTGTCTCCTGTTTCTTTATGGGAAAAAAAAACAAAAAAATAGCTAAAATGAGCCTTCATAACTCACAGGAGCCATTTAAAGCCAACTGCACCGTTAAAAAAATGACCAAAACCAACTTAATTATGCCTTTCCTATTGACTCCAATGTATTTCCCAAAATGGCAAAATTGATGACTCTAACCCAAATGAATTCACAATAACTAAAGAACTAGGTGCACGGCACTACAAAGCCAAGAGGTACCTGAGGGTCCCACTCTGATCATGTATTTACCCCACATTGTACATTATTTGTTTTTGGCTAATATTTGTTCTATTGTGTGTGGTGGTTCCAATTCATACTATAATTTAGGCATGGGGGCCTTTAGCTACACTTGTGATAAAGTTTGGTTTGACGTGGGACATATTTGCAAACTAAAGGGCAACTCCCCACAAAAAAACATATTTCATTTGTAGATGAAGCCTGGTGAGATGAGCCACTTGCTACCTTCCTTGTATTTCTTGGGGACTTCATCAATGAGATTACCACTGTTTTAATTCTTAGTTCTGATCCCATCATTTTCAGTGTCTTAACGCTTTTCATATATTTGATTGATGTTCTAATCCTTACTCTGCTCTTCTAAATAAAATAAAATGTATTCAAAATCCAGAAATAGAAGGGGATCCCTTTAAATCCAATGGCAGATTTGTTCACCTAAGAGAGCAACTGCAGAGATCTTCCCACTGAGGTCCCTGGAAACACTTATGTAATGCAACTCTCCACCAAAAACCTAAATGGGTGGCTTGACCCTTTAAGTACTTTTTTAAACAAACAACTCTGTTATACACTCCCTAAATGATTTTATAAACTGGCCTAGGAGAATGCCTATATTTTTGAATGTGTGAATGAATTTGGGATTGCACATGGTCTGATGAAGGACAGACTCCCTGATAGTTTTTCAATGAGGAGGTCTCCTAGGGTTAATGACCTGACATCATGATTAAAGCTGACCATTTGTAATGTGTCTGGTCCATGGGGTAGAGTCCTGAAAAGGTTAATGTTCTAAAAGAAGGGGCCTTTTTATCCTGCACCTGCCCCTCTTCTAGGCAGAGAAAGGGGGCGACGGGGCCTGGGGAGAGTAACAAAAGGGTGGAAGATACACTATGAGAGGTCTAATAGTATGATCACAAGGAAGACACTGACGGAGATAAAGAATTCCTAATTTACATTGACAGATTTAGTTGGAAAATGTACAGGGAGCCAACAAGCCAACAGAGGTTAGTAATGAAGAAAATAAAAGGAATGATGTAACTGTTCAACAACAAATGTAGGGTTAAAGCTTTTCTACAATATGTTCGCTTTCTCTGCCAGGAGACCAGGGACATTCGTTTAATTTCACAGACATCCCGAATGATGCCCTACCCAAATGCTCTACTCACATTAACCCTCTTTGTACCCTAACACTAATCTCAAGATTAACCCTCCCTGTAACCTCTGTAACACTAACACTGACACTACCACCTGTGTAACACTATTCCGTACACTAATAGCACTTTTCCACTGCAAGTACCGGCTTGGCTCTACTCGGCCCTGCTTGGCTCGGTTTGGTTTTCCACTGCATGGTACCGCATGGTACGGTGTTGGAACGGTTTGGTATGGTTTGCTTTTCCACTAATAGTAAGTGGGTGGGATAACAACAATTCTCTGACCAATCAGTGGCTAGTAGTGACAAACAGTCAAGGCTGCATGTAAAGGATTGTGGGATATGGTACCGGTACGGCCCTCTTGGAACCACAACCGAGGTGGTACTGTTTAAACGAGCCGTACCGTTCGGTTCCATGTAGTGGAAAAGCGCCGCTGTACCATACCGTACCGTACCGAACCGTTCCAACACCGTACCATGTGGTACCATGCAGTGTAAAAGCGCAAAAGCGAGCCGAACCATTCGGTTCCATGCAGTGGAAAAGCGCCATAATCTACCCTGTAACCTATGTAACATTAACACTTATCCCTCCTGTAAAAGTAATCCCTACACTAAACTCTCTGTAACCCTCACACTAATCCAACCTGTAACTCTAATGCTAAAATACCCTGTAATACTAACACTAATCCTCTCTGTAACCCTAACACTATACCTCTATTTAACCCTAACACCAATCCTAACAATGATCTACCCTGCAACCCTCACTTTAACTCTTTCCTGTAATGCTAACACTGATCCTCACTGTAACCCCAACACTAATCCTGCATGTAACACTTAATAATACCTGTAACCCAACCCTCCATGTAGCATCAATTACCGCAATAACCCTCCCTGCAACCGTAACCTTCCTGTAACCCTCACACTAATCCTCTCTGTAACCTTAACACTAAACCTTCATTGAACCCTCTAGCTTATCCTCACTGTAACCCTAATATTAATCCACCCTGTAGCCCTCATATTAGCCCTTCATTTAACCCTAACTCCAATCTTTTCCTATAATGCAGACATCAACCCTCCCCATAACCCTAATCCTCTATTCCACTGCATGGAAAAGAACGGTTCGGCTCACTTTTGCTCTTTTCCACTGCATGGTACCGCATGGTACGGTGTTGGAAAGGTTTGGTACGGTACAGCGGCGCTTTCCCACTACATGGAACCGAATGGTACGGCTCGCTTAAACAGTACCACCTCAGTTGTGGTTCCAAGAGGGCCGTACCAGTACCATATCCCACAATCCTTTGCATGCAGCCTTGACTGATTGTCACTACTAGCCACTGATTGGTCAGAGAATCGTTGTTATCCCACCCACTTTACTTTAGTGGAAAAGTAAACCGTACCAAACCATACCGAACCGTTCCAACACTGTACCATGTGGTACCATGCAGTGGAAAACCAAACAGGGCCAAGCAGGGCCGAGTGGAGCCGAGCCGGTACTTGCAGTGGAAAAGTGCCATATGTAACACCAATTCTTCCCAAAAACACTAACCCTAACCTTCTCTGTAACCCTAACAGTGGACACCGATGTGACAGGAAGTGCAGGGAAATCTTCCCAGCCGAGACAATAGCAAAAATCCTAACCTATCCACATTCTATCCAAAACCAAACAAAAGTGTTGTCTGGTGTTTTATTGTAAAGCTATGCTATGGCTGATGAAGCTACTGTAGGTGATACAGTGTAAGAACAAAAAATGAATTTGGATATGTTTTCCATTTATGCAATAGTTGCTAAACACTCAAAGGAAGGTGTTCTGGCATCACCAGCATGTGCGTTCCATCCTTACTAGCAGATGTGTTCCAGCATCACCATCAGAGGTGTTCCAGAATCACTAGCAGGTGTGTTCCAACATCACTAACAGAGGTGTTCCAGGATCACTAACAGAGGTGTTCCAGGATCACTAGCAGATGTGTTCCAACATCACTAGCAGAGGTTTTCCAGCATCACCAGCAGATGTGATCCAGGATCGCCATCAATTGTTTTCCAGGATCACCATCTGGTGTCTTCCTAGTTCACCATAGATGTATTTCACGATCACCAGCCGGTATCTTTTAGGATCATTAGGAGATTTGTTCTAACATCACTAACAGAGGTGTTCCAGGATTACTAGCAGATGTGTTCCAACATCACTAGCAGAGGTGTTCCAGCATCAACAGCTGATGTGATCCTGGATCACCATCAGGTGTGTTCCAGAATAACCATCAGGCATGTTCCAAGATTACCATCAGGTGTCTTCTAGGATAACCATAGATGTGTTCCAGGATCACCAGCAGTTGTCTTCTAGGATCCCCATCAGGTGTGTTCCAGCATCACCAGCTGATGTGTTTCAGAATCACCAGCAGATGTGATCCAGAATCACGAGCAGGTGTGTTCCAGGATAACACTAAGGTGTCTTCTAGCATCACCAGAAGGTGTGTTGTAAGATCTTCAGATAACTGTCAATAGACAATAAGGCAGACTAGAACTTTACAGCAGTGTTTGAGTGTAAAGTGGAAATAATGTCTGTGGACATCTTAAAAAAGAGATGAACTGAGAAAAATACAGAGACTGCAATTGCTGGTCTTTTGCTGAAAGTGCTAGATACTGTACCTTGCTGTCTCTGACTTCAATACTGTCAGTTGAGGATCAAAGCAGGCACCTGGTAAAGTCAGAGGAAACTCCAGATCTGGGTACTTGTTCTGGTTCAGTGATCCAAAAAGCATTGAGGCCAGGTAACTAACATGAGTTAAGGTGCTGTAGTCTATGTATCTTGTCAGTACAGGTTTCCTTTAAGTTTGCACATAAATATGCTTATTACCATGGTAAATAATGGGACCTATTAAAGAAAATGAAGGCTATGAAAGAAATTACATAACAACCAGTCGGATGCTAGCTGCTATTACACAATGTAAGGGATGCAGGGGATATTGGGTTACTAAAGACGCAGCAACCCTTTACACAATTCACTGTCCTCATATTTAATTAATGTTTTGCTGTATTTAATGAGACTGTAAAAGGGTGCCTATGGCAGGATTGATGTTTAGTAACCCTAAATCTCAGATGAACCTTCTTCAAGGCTCTCATAAGAAATGCTGCCCTCTACAGGCAATAAACGGAAAACGGCTCATCACCAGTCCGGGACCCGGCCTGCTCCTGGACGGAGGGGGAGCTGCTTCATCACAGGGGCAAAAAGGAGAAATGTTCCAGGCTGACAGGGCCAGGACACACTATGAGGCCTATTTAATAAGCTCTGTGATCTGTTTTCTGACACAAATTCACTTTCTGTGACTACTTCTTTCATTGTGTTCATCACAGCATTTTTACGATCAATATTGATGTTCTGTGCTTTCAATTTGCTGCTCTTTGATGGCCCCATCATTCCTCATCTTTTCAGCATTTTTGCTGGTTTTTTTTTTTAATTTTGGATAGTGCTAGAAAACCTAAGGACCCCTGTCAGGTTTTTGCTGCTGTCTGTGCCCACAATGGGGAAATAACTAACTTCCTGTTCTGGGAATCACCTGAATCCCTATTTCTTTTTTTAATCACTTCTTGACCACCTGTCACATTTATACTGTGCCCAACTGCGCAAGATTACATATCTGTATGTGATTTTGTGCACGAGATCTGGGGCGCTTGAGCTGTGATTGGACACAGCAGGAGCCAATCAGCGGGCCCGGCGGCCACGATGGCCCCTGGCACCCGCCGATCATTCCGAGGAGAGGCAGAGCGGCGGTCTGACTATGTAAACAAGGCAGATCGCCATTCTGTCACAGAGGAAAAGGGAGATCTTGTGTTTCTGCTAAGCAGAAACATGGATCTCTATTTTCCTCTAGTGCATCCATTCCCCCCACAGTTAGAAAGCACTCCCTAGGAGCACACTTAACCCTTTGATCGCCTCTGATGTAAACCCCTTCCCTGCCAGTGTCATTTATACAGTGACAGAGCATTTTTTTTTTTTTAGCACTGATCACTGTATTGGTGTCACTGGTCCCCAAAAAGTGTCACTCGTGTTGGCCATACACACAGAATTTTGGCTGTTTGCAGACTGAACGATTATTCGTCGGTCGAAAGCGAATTGGCCACTAACTGACAGAATAAACTCTTTTACATAATCGTTTTCATGATCATAATGATCATAACTGATATTTCAAAGACATGCGCAATACGAGTCAGAATATTATTTTCGTTTCAATTTTAAGTTTTCACTATGGATCCATCTACATTATCCGGGAACACGATCAAAATCGTTGGTAACGGCCGATTTTTGAACGATTTTTCCTAAAACTACCATTTTCGGCCGAAACTCTGTGCGTGTATGGCCAGCATTAGTCTCAGATTTGTCCATCCCAATGTCACAGTCCCACTAAAAACCGCTGATCGCCGCCATTATTAGTAAAAGCATTAAAAAAATTAAATGTATCCCATAGTTTGTAGACGCTATAACTTTTGCACAAACTAATAAATATACGCTTTTTGGAATTTTTTTTTTACTAAAAACCTGTAACAGAATACATATTGGCCTAAATTGATGAAGAAATTTTATTTTTAACATTTTTTTATTGGATGTGTTATAGCGGAAAGTAAAAATATATATATATTTTTTTTTCAAAATTGTCGCTCTTTTTTTGTTTATAGCGCAAAAAATAAAAACCACAGGGGGGATCAAATATCACCAAAAGAAAGCTTTGTTTGTAGGAAAAAAGGACATCAATTTTATTTGAGTACAGCATCGCACGACCGCGCAATTGTCAGTTAAAGCAAAGCAATGCCGTATTGCAAAAAATGGCCTGGTCATGAAGGGGGTAAAACCTATTATATATTGTTATATTATATTATATATCCATCTATCTATCTAAGATACAATGATCTATCTATCTATCTATCTATCTATCTATCTATCTATCTATCTATCTATCTATCTATCTATCTATCTATCTATCTATCTATCTATCTATCTATCTATCCATCCATCCATCCATCCATCCATCCATCCATCCATCCATCCATCCATCTATCTATCTATCTATCTATCTATCTATCTATCTATCTATCTATCTATCTATCTATCTATCTATCTATCTATCTATCTATCTATCTATCTATCCATCCATCCATCCATCCATCCATCCATCTATCTATCTATCTATCTATCTATCTATCTATCTATCTATCTATCTATCTATCTATCTATCTATCTATCCATTATCTATCTATCTATCTATCTATCTATCTATCTATCTATCTATCTATCTATCTATCTATCTATCTATCTTTCTATCTATCTATCCATTATCTATCTATCTATCTATCTATCTATCTATCTATCTATCTATCCATTATCTATCTATCTATCTATCTATCTATCTATCTATCTATCTATCTATCTATCTATCTATCCATTATCTATCTAGCTATCTTTCTATCTATCTATCTATCTATCTATCTATCTATCTATCTATCTATCTATCTATCTATCTATCTATCTATCTATCTATCTATCTATCTATCTATCATCTATCTATCTATCTATCTATCTATCCATTATCTATCTATCTATCTATCTATCTATCTATCTATCTATCTATCTATCTATCTATCTATCTATCTATCTATCTATCTATCTATCATCTATCTATCTATCTATCTATCTATCTATCTATCTATCTATCTATCCATTATCTTATTCTATCTATCTATCTATCTATCTATCTATCTATCTATCTATCTATCTATCCATTATCTATCTATCTATCTATCTATCTATCTATCTATCTATCTATCTATCTATCTATCTATTTATCTATCCATTATCTATCTATCTATCTATCTATCTATCTATCTATCTATCTATCTATCTATCTATCTATCCATTATCTATCTATCTATCTATCTATCTATCTATCTATCTATCTATCTATCTATCCATTATCTATCTATCTATCTATCTATCTATCTATCTATCTATCTATCTATCTATCTATCTATCTATCTATCTATCTATCTATCTATCTATCTATCTATCTATCTATCTATCTATCTATCTATCTATCTTTCTATTTTAATTATCCCCCCTGTTGTTTTCTGAGTAGTCGACATTAAAAGATGGAAGTTTTAATGAATGAAAACTTAGCCTGCCTTGTAACACCCGCTGCTCCAGACTGACAGTCACCCATCAAGGCATTTTCATATGTGCATAATCCCTCCCAAGAGCCAAACTACTGCCTGCATCAGGGATGAGGGCTCTTCAGAGAAGTACGGAGGCAGGGTGCTGTGATTTGTTTCAGGAAGCTATGTATAGCACCTTCCCACCAGCCATGATTTAAATGCATTGCATAGAGAAGCAAGGAGACCCAGTGACGATGTCACTATCACTAAGCCTAAAAGCACATAATAAAACAGAGAGGTTTTATTTAATAGTTTAATTAGCATGTTGAGGAAGCAGGGGAAGGGGGAACCAGGGAATCTAAATTTAGATGTAGTGGCTGCATTAGGTTTTTTTTTCCCTCTGTTTTTACCTGGTGATCTGGCCAGTAACACACCTCCTGTATTAGAATGCCCCCACGCTGGATGGAGGAGCCACAGAGACACCTTTGGACAGCAGCATTGGGAGGGGAGAGTTAGATGTACTAACACATTAAGATACCAAACTCCAGCTCACACTTTATAGGTAGTTACAGACGTTTTTTTTTCTTTTGGGATAAAGGTGATACTGATCTTTGTAAGCATCCCTGTCAGTGGTAAATGGTTTGTCTCATCCCTGTAACTGCCACAAGAGAGTTTGGTTGAAAACAACAGACTTACTGGCTGGATCACTAGATGAAAATACAAGAAAGAAAAAAAAGAAAACCAATGCAGCCATCACATCTAAGAATTGGTAGGCTGTAATATAATAAATGCTTGCTTTGGGGTTTATTACTGCTTTAAATGTCAGTTTTTAATCTGCAGCGACTGGGAGTGGAGGGCCTGTAGACCAGCGTATGTCTTCTAAATGGGATGAAGAGTTTTATGATAGATAATGTACAAAGGATATTCCAATAGTTTATAGTTTTTATACCTGGAAATACACTTTCTATAGATATATCTCTACAGATTGTCTTCATATTTAAGCAGGGCCACTGACAGGGGGGGGGCTATCAGTCCTTCTGTAGGGGGCCCGGGCACGCTGGGGGGCCCCCAACAGCATTGAAATTGAGTGCGGTCGGGCAGAGGGGCAACTACAGACGGAAGCTCTGTGCAGCTCCCTGCAGCAGCTGAAAGCCAGTTTCTCCCACTCCTGCCAGCTTTCAGCTGCTGCAGGGAGAGACACAGACACAATTCCTTCTCCGACACCAATCCCCCTCCATATTCTCCCTGCTCCTGATTCCTGACCCCCTTTCACTGTGCCCCCCCCCCCCTTCCTCCCATAGCACTGCAGGCTTCCCTGTCCCATAGAAAAAAAAAATATCAAACTGTAAAAAAAAAATGAATAAAATAACAATTAAACATTGTAATAAAAAAATTGTAAAATAAAATAATTGTAAACATTTTTAACTTTTAAAAAATGTAAAAAACAATTAAAAAGGATCTCTGTTATGTTTGTGTCCGCTAATAATGATTTTAGTGAAAATATTGTCTTGACATTTTCGGGGGCCCTGCCAGGTAGGCATAGGCGTGCGCACAGGGTGTGCCAGGTGTGCCTGGGGACACCCTAATCACCCATGTGGTGCATATTCTCCCTGTTTAGAGTCCTGATTTTTCACCAAAGCCCCCTTTCTGGGCTCCTAAAAAATACAAATAAAAAAAAAATTGTAAAAAATTAAAAACTAATATAATAAAAATAAAAACTACTGACATGGACACTGCCCTACTGACACCAATCTCTTGCCTACTGACACTGTCAGTATATATACACATGCACGCACCCACATATGTGTTTGAGATTTGGGGTGCACACCTATGCAGGTAGGCTGTATGGTACGGAGCCCCTTGATTTCTAACAGCTAAGCCTTTCCATTTCCTGATACGGGGAGCTCAGTTAGTGATGTAGATGCAATGTGCCCAGACACGAGCGGGAGGAGGGAGGATCGAGCGGAGCATAGTTCACTTTTTTTTTTTTTCAAATCAATTAGTCCATTAATTAAATCTATCAAGTGAGTATTTAAAGATTCTACTTCTGGTCAAAGAACGGTGCTCATGTGACGGACATTTAATAACATTACCGGCACTTTGATTCGAAAAAGCACGCATTAATAGACTGGTTTGAAGTTAATGAAAATATCATTTGAAAACACCCCGACATTTGTCCTTT
>NC_138776.1:77972554-77980186 GCF_965119305.1 Pelophylax lessonae | reverse complement strand
AATGCCAGGGCAAGCGAGACCTTTGTGATCCTGGAAGTTCACCCACTGGTGTCAGTAGTTTTTATTTTTTGGTATTTTAATTGTATTATTTTTCTATTATTTTATTTTTTTACAATGTCACAGACTATGACTCTGTCCATTCAGAAAAGGAAGGAGCTGGTAAATTACATATTTACTGACCCCTTCCTGGTTCTCTATTGTGACATCCCCTGCAGCAGCCAGCAGGAGAGGGGAGGGAGCACAGTGGGGGGTCAGCACAGTGTGGGGGGGGGGGAACCAGGGAGCACACAGGGGCCCAGAGGCAGCAGAACACAACTAAACTGGATAGGAGGGTGGCAGGGGCAGCATACAGAGGAACCAATCTCCTCCATTTTCCTCCTGCAGCTACAGGAGGAAAAATGAGGATAGTGATTTCTCTATATGCTGCCCCGCCGCCCTCCTATCCAGGTGTACAAGGGGGCTGCACAGGCCCCCTGGAGTATGGGGCCCGGTTGCAATTGCAACCCCTGCAACCCCTGTAGCTACGCCCCTGGGATGGAGAAATTTTCCTGCTGGCTATTTTACTGCCAACCAGCAATCTGCAACTGCTAAATTGGATGCAGTCACTGTTTATTCGATAATTTTTCACCTGACTTGATTGAAAAATTGACTTTAGTCGAGCCCGGTGATGCTGGCAAGGCCAACCACAGCTCACAATTTGGCCAATTCAGAAAGAATCAGCCAAAATTCATGCCGCGCATGGCCAGCTTTAAAGTGGTTGTAAGCCCTTACGTATACCCAGTGGAGCGACCGGCCTCAGGGGATACATAGAGATGAAACGAATCCTCCTACATAAGTTGTACCTGTTTATCTGCAGTCTTCTTTTCTCTACATCTGTTCAATGATCATAATTTATAAAGGCTGTCTGAGCTTTCAGAAAACAGGAGGCGGATAGCTGAAATTACACACTGCAGAGCTCAGTGAAGAGAGCTCTGAGAGCTGATTGGAGAGAAGGGACACACCCCCTTCACACAGCACACAGGAACCGAGCAGAGGCTGTCAATCACAGGCTGTGTGCTGGAGCTCCCTCCCCTGTCACCAAAACTTGTCAGAAGTGACTCATGCTGATAGCACAGGAATGAAGCAGCTGAAAAAATGACACTTAGTGCTCCTTATTGGGACAAGTACACACTATAGAGCAGGGATCTCCAAACTACGGCCCTCCAGCTGTGCAGAACTACACGTCCCATGAGGCATTGTAAAACTCTGGCATTCACAGACATGACTAGGCATGATGGAAATTGTAGTTCCTGAACAACTGGAGGGCCATAGTTTGGAGACCCCTGTTATAGAGGGATATGCTTTGTGCAAATTTTATGTCTGAGGTTTACAACCCCTTTAAGAAGAAGAGACTGTTCACTTAGAAAATCAAACAGTCACTGCGCTTAGTAAATAAGATGCACCAGTGTTCACTTTAATCAGCCAATCACATTCTAGCAAGGATTCAGTTCAGCATCTGAAACCAGTGACGGGACAAAGTCATCCCGTGCCAAGGGCTAAGATGCCAAACTGCGCAACCCCCCCCCCCCTTAGGTTTATCAGTAATGTTGCTGTTACTACTCCAGTCAGCCTTGTAACAGAAGCAACTGGCACAGGGTGCCCCCATCCCTATAATAAACTATTGTGCCCAGGGCAGGCGACCCTCCAGCCCACCCCTTTTTCCGGCCCTGTCTGAAACCCAAGGACTTGCAGACCAAGAGTACACATTTATGTCAGAGGAGGACCTGAAAGAGCAGAAACCATAGCCGGTTTAACAAGGGAGACCAATAGTAATGGCAAAAGGTTTAATAACCTGTTCAATCGATAAGCCAAGCCCCCCCGCCAGTGGTGGGCAATGGCGTCTGCACTCATAGATATGACATGGTCTCCAATTCCTGCAATCTGTCATTTTTTCCCTAGGGTGACCAAGGTATAGACGTGAGTTTTCGGCCATATTTTAGATTTGTGCGTAGACATGAATGACCGTATCCCCACCGCATAGACATAGCAATGATCTTTACCTATAAGCCTGTTAATAAGTCAGATATTTTACTACAGAAGCCAGCCTGTGGACGCCTAAAAATAGCTGCGCGCTCCGACCAGATAGGGGCATTGTGGGAGGATCAATAAACCATTTCCACCAAATGCAACATTAATTCATGAATCTTTTTCTCTTACTCCCCAATAAAGATGACAGGTAATCCGATGAGCTGGGGGCTGGGTGACAGGCACGGCTGCTGGCATTGGGTGATGGTGTAAGAGGGTTCCTTTATGAAATAGCATTGTCTCAGGTTCCAGGCGCCAGACGCTCGTCTCTCATCCAGCAATCATACACACTAAGAGGGAAGGGGAGGGGGGGATATTAGGGAAAAAAATAAAATTTATATACACAATCTCTGATTTTTTTTTTTTTTTTGCTGCATCAATGTCCTTGCTTGTTTTTAAAGGACCAGTACAACTAAAATTCAAATGTTTACTGTAATGTATGTATACCACGCCTGGAACCTCCATATCTGTCAAACTTGGCAAATGCAATCACCATGACTTTGATAATGGAACTTGATAACACAAGATCTGAAATAGAAACCGTATAATTTCTCATTATTAAATATATTAGACAGAAAGGAGGTCAGATGAAGTTGCTTTCGCTGGGATTAGTAAAAGGAAGTTATGGGTGTGTCACCAAATAGCTCCATTCAGCAGCAGAAATTTGTTATACACGTGTTTATTTTTGGGATGCTCTCAGAATTTTAACATGAGATGACAGCAATTAAATTTCATTTTGAGGAAAGATTTCAGTGATGTGCAGCAGATGCCATTGTACTCTATAAAGTCCTGCTGTCATTGCCAAGTAGTTACATGCAATGGAAAATCAATGGTGCCTTTTAAATTAATCTATAACTATATGAAAAGAAGTTGGCAGCTCTGCCCTGTGCCTGGACAGTTATTCAAAATGGCTTTAACCATATTAACCCGCATGGCAAAAAAATTTTTTTTTATTTTATCTATTGCTGCTGTAGGCTAAAAATATATTTTTTTTTTTTAAGACAGAACATTACCAAAAACATCTATAACTGACCTTTATATAATGTTTTAATAAAAAAAATGTTTTATATATATATATATATATATATATATATATATATATATATATATATATAACTTAATAGTGCATTATGTGCAAATTTAATTCAATTTTTTTTCCTTTTTATTACCTGGTTTACAAAGCTGTCTCATTAAAAAAATATGCAAAGATAATTAAAGCATCATTAAACCCGAAAGTAAAGATTCATTATGTTGCAGCTTACCAAATCTTAGATGTGTCAGCTGCATTTGTTTTCTTTTTTAGGCTTTCTTTTTTTTTTTTTCACCTGGTGATCCAGCCAGCAAGTCTGTTATTGTTCAACAGAACAAGCTGTTCTGCATATGGAGCAGTCACAGGGTTGGGACAAGCCATTTTCCACTGGCAGGGGTGCTTACAATGATAAGCTTTTATTTATTTATGTAAAACCTTTATTCCAAAATGAATAAAGTAGCTGCCTATAAATTATTAGCTGGAGTTTGGCTTCAATTTGTCAGTGTATCTAAATCTTCACTGAAAAGAGTCCTGTGCGTTTTCTGGTCTGGTTCAGATGCAATTTTTTTGGAGTTACCCTTTAATTGAACAAGCTGAAATTAGAAGCTGATTAGTTTCTGGGCACAGCTGCAGCAGATTTTGCACTGTCCATTTTTAGTAAATCAACCCAATAGTTCAATTTCTCACTTTTTAGGTAATACAGTATTAGGTAGGTTCACTGAGCTCACAGTTGGCCTGTAAAGAAGGGGGGGGGGGGGGGTTGGGGAATGTGGTAGATCTGACTCTTGCACCTAGTGCATTTAATTTTTCTGTTGCACTTTTTGTATACTAAAAATGTGTACTGTAATTCAAAGGATTTTGTATTCTTTTTTTGGAGGAATTGTTATATTTTATACAACAATAAATATTTTGTTTTAAAAAAAGAACATTTGCAACAAAATGTACAAAATAACAAAAAATAAATAAACAAATTTTCTGTAAAGTGCTATAAATGAACAATAAAACAACATACCAACTTGCATCCTTTTTATTATTATTATAATTGAATATTTTTTTTATTATCATTATTATTATTTATTAAACCAAGTGCGAATCTTGCCTAAATGCTTTTTTGTGGGCAGCTGACAAAGTTTAATGAAATAAACCAGGTGCAGGGATTAATTTACTTAAACAAATGTGGCACAAAGATGGATGTGTTGTCAACAGCACCCCTTAGGTTTTATCTTCCAAATGAGAAAAGATTCATGATAACAGCTCCACTTGTTCCAATGCTTCATAAATACAGAGCTGGTTGTCCAGATTGTTCTCTCCTCTTGCTCCCAGTTGTGCACACAGTGGTGAAACATTGTTGTTTATTACGGGTATATATTGCCCAGGAAATTTTAGCATTACATAGTTACATAGTTAGTCAGGTTGAAAAAAGACACAAGTCCATCTGGCTCAACCAATTGTACATTCACATCAGTCCCTTACAATCTAAGATCCCTATCTCACATATACATAGGGTCAATTTAGACTGAAGTTAATTAACCTACCAGCATATCTTTGGAGTGTAGGAGGAAGCCCATGCAAACCCAGGGATATCATGCAAACTCCATGCAGATAGTGTCCTGGTTAGGAATGAAGGACATCAGGAGATCTAACCTGGTGCAAGCAGCTATGAAAGGAGCTTACAATCTAAGACCCCTACTTACATATACATCCTAGGGGCAATTTAGAGAGGAGTTAATTAAACTACCACAGGATATCTTTGGAGTGTGTGTGTGTGTGTGTGGGGGGGGGGGGGGACCCATGCAAACTCAATGCAGGTAGTGTCCTGGTTGGGATTCAAGGACCCCAGGAGACCTAACCTGATACATGCAGAAGTCAATTCACCTGCAGTGATCTCAGATGCCTCCACATCCACTGCTATGCCATCCCTATCACTGAAAACAGGTGCATAGGGCTGTGAGCCTACCCTGGAATTTCAATTTTTCCGGGACTGTCTGCAGCCTGTGATTGGTCCTTCAGAGCTGTGAGTGTCATGCAAATGTAGCCACACCAGCAGGCAGTCTAGAGATCAGTGGGGACTTAGTGCTGAGGAGGGGAGGGAGTGCAGTCTGTGTGTGCAAACTGGAAGCTAAGACACCCCCCAATAAAAAGAAATAATAATAAAAAATAGCAACCCCCCCCCCCCTCCTCCCACCACACCTTCTCCCTGCATCTCCATCATCCTCATCCTCTCCTCTTTCTTCCCATGTACTCAGGATGAGCAGCAAGGAAGAGGTCACTAAGTGCGCCCCAGCCACCCTCTCCAGCTTCACCATCCAGTCCATCCTGCAGGGCACCACATCTGAACGGGGACGTGCCAAGGCTTGTGCCAGGGAGCCCATCACCAGCAGAGAACCCAGCCCCAGCTCATCATCAGAGGACGAGGACCAGGACGAGGGATGGAGAGCAGGCACATGCTTCTGTACTGAATCAGCCGGCAAGGAGCCCAGGGAGGCAGCCGTACATACCTGCAGCCAGCACAGGTGTCTCAGTGAGTACCTACCTTTATTGGACATGGGGAACCAAGGAGAGAGGGCAATGTGTCTCAGTGAGAACCTACCTTTATTGGACATGGGGAACCAAGGAGAGAGGGCAATGTGTCTCAGTGAGAACCTACCTTTATTGGACATGGGGAACCAAGGAGAGAGGGCTATGTGTCTCAGTGAGAACCTACCTTAACTTGGCATAGGGCACCTAGAGGGGGGAGCACTTTGTATCAGTAAGTAGCTTACCTTAACTGGAGCTTGTCTTATTGAGTACTTACCTAAGCTGGACATGGGGCACCGAGGGGAGGGGGCATTATATCCCAGTGAGACCCTGTCTTAACTGACTATGGAGCAACCAGGGGAAGGGGCACTTTGTCTTAGTAAGTAGCTTACTTAACTGGGACTTTTTCTTAGTGAGTACCTTAACTGGGCATGGGTCATCCAGGGGAAGGAACAGTTTGTCCCAGTGAGTACCTACCTTAACTGGGCATGAGTCATCCAGGGGAAGGGACACTTTGTCCTAGTGAGTACCTACCTTAACTGGGCATGAGTCATCCAGGGGAAGGGACACTTTGTCCTAGTGAGAACCTACCTTAACTGGGCATGAGTCATCCAGGGGAAGGGACACTTTGTCCCAGTGCGTACATACCTTAGCTGGGCATGGGGCACTGTGTCATCCAGCTGTCAGCCCCCTGCCAGGACCGAGCCTGGGTTTTATTAAGCTTGGCGCGGCATTTAGTGATGTGTACAGTCCGCTTTTATATTTGGCCGTAAAAGAGATGAGATGGAAATGTCAGAAGGCTGAGCTCTGATGGAGGCTCACACTGACACCGGCCTCCCGGAGTCCTGCTCAATCTGCCCAGTGTGACACCACTGTGCTTCCTGCCCTAAATAATTCACCACCCAGGATAATGTGCTCTCATCGGACCCCATTCATCTCCACCATAGACAAGTGCACAGGGGCTCTGAGAGGGGGGGGGGGGGGGGACAGCACAGGGTTAATGGAACATGGCGAGAAAAAAAATGTCATCAATCAAACCCAGCTAAATCCTTCTCTATGGATTCTGCTGCTTACTAATAAAGCAGAGAGATAAGGACATACATTACATGATAGACAGATAAATGGGGGGCTAGATGAATGGATGGATAGATGGATGGATGGATGGATGGATGGATGGAGGGGGGATGGATAGATAGATAGACAGACAGATAGATAGAGAGATAGATAGATAGATAGATAGATAGATAGATAGATAGATAGATAGATAGATAGATAGATAGATAGATAGATAGATAGATAGATGGATGGATGGATGGATGGATGGATGGATGGATGGATGGATGGATGGATGGATGGATGGATGGATAGATAGATAGATAGATAGATAGATAGATAGATAGATAGATAGATAGATAGATAGATAGATAGATAGATAGAAGGATGGATAGATAAAAATATAGGTAAAGATAAAAGACAGATAGATAGATAGATAGATAGATAGATAGATAGATAGATAGATAGATAGATAGATAGATAGATAGATAGATAGATAGATAGATAGATAGATAGATAGATAGATAGATAGATAGATAGATAAAGAGATATATAAAGATGAGAGAGGGAGAGAGAGAGCGATATAAATAGATAGATAGACAGACAGATAGATAAAGAGAGAGAGATACATAGAATTGTTTTATTGTTATTTTCAGGTACACTTTCTATATACGTTCTATGTTTTGTTTTTGTGATGTTCTGTGCTTTACATCAAATGATATGTATGTCACTAGCAATGTAGCAAACTTACTATATATATATATATAGATATATATCTATATATCTATCTATATATATATATATATATATATATATAGATAGATAGATATATATATACATACATACTGTATAGAGTATTGTGAGTAATCGAGAACTTGATATTGCATAGCAAAAATATAAAATCTGCAAGTGTATTCCCAATGCTGCTTAGATCAGGCACACAGGGTGCCCCCCCCCCCCCCCCATTC